>NW_027203270.1:1855000-1860000 GCF_024711535.1 Dipodomys merriami
AAAAAAAAACAACCTGTATCCCAAATACCTTGATGAGCATAGATGTAAAACTGTTCTATAAAATCCTTGCAAACCAATTTTCACAATACATTAAAGAGATCATCTACCATGATCAAGTTGGTTTTATTCCAGAGGTACAAGCAAATTGGTAAACTGGCACATTCTATAAAAAGAATCAAGGGCAAATATCAATCATATTCTGAATAAATGCAGAGAAAAAAATATCCCTTGCCAAAATTCGCCATCCCTTCTTGATTAAACAGCCCTGAGGAAAACAAGAGTAAAAAGACAGTGATTAAATATAACTGAAGCCATTGCAACAATCCTACAGCCCACGCTATATTGAATGGGAAAAACACTAAAAATATTTCCCCTCAAATCAGGACAAGATAAAGTTGCCTACTCTTTCCACTCTTATTTAATATAGGGCCTGTATTTCTTGCCAGAGGACAAGCAAAAATAGATATAAATAGGAAAGGGAGAAATCAATTATCCTCTTTGCAGACAATATGATTCTATACCTAAAAGACCACATATATATCATCCTTTGTCGTGTCATTGTCATTGTCTTCCTCCTCCTTTCTGCTACCCCTCCCCCAGTCCTGGGGCTTGAAGTCTGGGTCTGGGCACTGTCCCTGAGCATTTGTGCTTATAACTAACATTCTACTACAGCTGCTTTTCCAGGTTTTCTGGTGGTTAATTGGAGATAAGAGTCTCACAGACTTTCTTGTCTGGCCTGGCTTAAAACCACTATCTTCAGAACTCAGCCTCCTGAATAGCTAGGATTATAAGCATGAGACACCAGCACCTGGTCTGCATGCTTCTTTTTATGTACAGAATGTAGATATTTTTAAGACATGGAAGTAGAAGGAGGCTATTTGGAAAGAGGTAGGAAACCAAGCAGAGGTGAAGAAGAGACCAGAATAAATAATAGGCAAGGTGAAAATGATCAAAATGAATTATGTGTGAAAACATCATAAGGAAACTCATTATTTTGTACAACTAACAGACATAAACAAAAAGGGAAAAGAAGAAATAAGAAGCAAGGAAGAAAGCCAAACTATTTCATAAAGGAAAGAAGAGCAACAGAAGCAGTAAAATGAAAACCAGATAATGTAGAAACACAATTAGGAATATAGAAGATGGGACTGAGAAAGTGGAACAAAATAAATTTGAGAACAGAAAAGAGCTTAAAAGAAATAGAGAGATAAAGGGGAAGCAGATCAGAAAGGCTATTAAAAGATAAGATGCAAAACTTTGAACTGAAATGATTCCCCCTACAAAGACAAAAAGGAACTAATGAATAACTATCAACAGAAAAAAGTTTTCTCCTTGTTTCTTTTTTTATTTTTAGAAGTTTTCTATATTAATTATCACTTTAATTGTGCAAATTTATGGGATACAGGTTGGCAAATCTCAAAAAATTTAATTTGATATAGTATAGAATGGTCAACTCCATCTCCTGAAATATTTCTCAATTTTTAGATTAACAAGTAATATGTGTACATTTTAATGGGGTATGAGGTGATATGATATGTTAAGTTATGTATACAATATGTACTGGTAAGTTGCAGGTAATTGACAGTTCTATCTCAAAGAAAGAGTTCTGGTTTAGAAATCTATCAGGACATCTATATTAATTATCTACCAACACAAATCAACTCCCTAAATTTAGTGTTTAGAAAAAAAGAAGTTTATTCTTGCCTAGTTTCTGTAGGTCAGACTCCCAGGGGTGGCTTAGCTGGGGCCTTGAGTTCAAGGAGAGCAGCCATGACCTCTTGGGGTACTGCTGAGTTAGCAAGGGCTCCCCTTGGGGCAGGATCCAATTCCACTTGGTGGTTGGGCTGAGTCAATACCTCATGAGTTGTTGATCTGGGAACTTCAGCTCTTCTCTGGCTGTTGGACTAACGTCTCCCCTGGGTTGCCAAGTACTATGACTATAAAGTAGCTCACAAGTGTCTGCTCGCACGGAGAGTGAAGACGAAGTACCTGACATAATACAGGACTTGTTTGTACTTGTTTGTACCTCAGTTCAACATCAAATATTTTTTTTTTAGTCTCAGCATATCTCTAAAATTGTATGAGACATACTCACACTAGATGATTCATGGGTGCTTATCTGAAATTTAATTCACGTAGCATCCTGCTTCTTGCTTTGCTAAATCTGGCCACCCTGTTTAGAAGGAGCCAGTAGCATAGCGAGAGGGGGCATGAAGCAGAAGTCCTATTTCACTTACCTAACACAGAAGTTATGATGATGTTTTAGTAACCTAACGCTAGTGATGGCCCACCACTTCTCCCAAGTAGTAATTATTCGAAGAAAGTCACAAGGTATAGCTTAAGGAAGTCACAAGGAATAGCTAACTTCCTGTTGTACTCCACACCCATACCAGCAGCGCATCTGCCATGACGTAATCACAGGCTGGAGCTAAGACTTACTTACACCTACACTCCAACTACAAAACCCTAAACCAATCTATGAAAGTCCTCAGGGAAGGAAATGAGGAGTACAGAACGATCAAAATTCAGGCATAAAAGCTACAAGTATTTTCAAGATCTCTTGATAGGAAAGGTCCTAGAGTATTTCCCAAAGTAAAACATTGAAGTTCAGACCAAATCCAGCTCACCAGGAAAGGAATGCAGTTACAAAGCAAAAGGAATGGTTCTGTGTGTCAACACAGAGTATGAAACTAAAGCCAAATATCAGCAAAGGATGTGTGGATATGTTTACTTTGAAAAGAACACATCGTGATACCATTGACAAGACTCATAAATGACCATAATAAAGCTACCAGCACAACTATGATTATTACAGCATTATTTACCATAGCTAAGATATGGAACCAACCCACCCAGATGCCCCTCAGTAGATGAATGGATCAAGAAAATGTGGTATATATACATAATGGAATTCTATGCCTCCATCAGAAAGAATGACATTGCCCCATTTGTTAGGAAATGGAAAGACTTGGAAAAAATTATATTAAGTGAAGTAAGCCAGGCCCAAAGAAACTTAGGTCCTACGGTTTCCCTTATTTGCAATAACTAGTATATAAAAGGTCAGATAAGTTGATGTTAGGGGAATGAACCCCAAGATAAGTATTCAAATGTTTTTTTTTCTTTCATGCAATTGTTTCTAACACATTTATAAGATGATTTCTATGTTGCTTTGTATATCCCTCCCCCACGGTATAACCCCTGCTTTCATGGTATTTGATGTTGGTATAACTTGTGGAGGGGAAGGGAAAAACAAATCATTTAACTAGGGATACAGGTGGACCCATTGCAACTTTGGTTGTGGGGGGGGGATTGGGTGGGGGGAGGTGGGGGGAGTATAGGAAGGGATGGGAAGGGGAAACAAAGAGGAGGCAACAATGCTTGATAAGAAATGTACTCGTTATCTTACCCATGTAATTGTAACTCCTCTGTATGGTATTCTCACAATAAAAAAATTTAAATATGGAGAAAAAGAGAAAGAACAGAGATGAGGGGTTTTCCTATTTGTGGGCTGATCCCTCAACTTGTGGCAAGTTTAGGGAGTAAATATAAGGAGAGTATGAACAAGTGACACATTTAATACTGCATTAATACTTAATAATTAAGTGATACATTTAATAATGGGATGACACATTATTTGTAAGGTTAATTACAAGAGAGAAAATGGGAAATAACACATCAAAATAAAACTGGGGGAATAACTGTAAGGAAAGAAGAAGAGATAGGAGAAGGAAATACGCTCGTGTGTATTTCCTGAATGTCATGCCAGTCAAAAATTCATATGTTGAAATCCTACTTCTGGGCTCCCCCCTTCTTGCTCCCCAGGTGAGGGCATTTCCATGGATGTAAGACCTCTGTGAGATTAGGTCATACTGAGGTCGTGAGTGGAATTAATACCCTTATAAAAAGAGAACCTAAGGAACTCCTTCACCCTCTCTTTTTCCCATGGGAGGATGTGAGAAAGCAGCAATCTACTATCTGGAAGGAGCCCTCACCAAAATCTACCCAGGGGGCATCCTGATCTCAGACATATAGCTCCAGAACCCGAGACATAAATTTATATTGTCTACAAACCATTTAGTCTATGGTGCTTTGTTACAGCAGCCTAAACTAAAACATCTACCATTTTTTTTACTTTATATCACGGAGCATCAATTTAAAAATTTTTTAAAAACACACACACACACACACACACACACACACACACACACACACACACATACACACACACAAAGCAAAAAACCTCACCAGGCACCAGTGGTTCATGCCTTTAATCCTAGCTACTCAGGAAGTTGAGATCTAAGGATCACAGTTTGAGGCCAGCTCAGGCAGAAAGTCTGTGGGACTTTTATCTCCAATTAATCACACACACACACACACACACACACACACACACACACACACACACACACACAGTAAGAAGTGACACTGTGGCTCAAATGGTGGAGTTCTAGCCTTGAGGAAGAGGAGTTTAGGGACAGTACCCAGGCCCAGAGTTCAAGCCTCAGGACTGGCAATAACAAAACTAAACAACAACAAATCTCAAGAAAATATTATAATAAAGCCAGTGTGTTGGAACTTTCTGGTTACCAGATGGAAAAGAACAATTTTAAAAAACAGCAAACAATAACAAAGAAAGCAAATAATATAGAGTGAAAGTTTTATTATTAATAGTTTTATAGTATTGAACTCATGGGCTGTCTTTGCTGATCAAGTTGTTTTCTGTAAAGAAATCACACAGCCTTTCTTTGATTTGTTATGTTTCTGGGTCTGTACTGAGAAGGTTTCGATCTGGGCCAAGGAGCCCTAGTGTTTCCCCTAGTCCTTCCTGTAATATTTTCAGAGTATCTGACTTTACATTGAGGTTTTGATCCATTTGGAGTTGATTCTGGTACAAGGTAATATATAAGGATCCAACTTCAATTTTCTTCACATGTATAGCCAATCTGCCAGCACCATTTGCTGAAAAGGCTGTCTTTCTTCCATCCTGCTTTTCTAGTTCC
>NW_027203270.1:1865000-1875000 GCF_024711535.1 Dipodomys merriami
AGCTCTACACCCTTCTTCCATACTTGGCCCATGCTTTTATGGTAAATCAGTGTATTTCCTTGACATCTGCTCTAGCAAATTAACCAATGCAGGAGGTCAGTGGGAACCCTTGGTCTATAGTCAACAGTATGGATGCCAGCCTTGTTACAATCTCCAGGTAAAGAGTGTCTGAACTGAATTGAATCAAATTAGAGGATACCCAGCTGGTGTCTTCCTCTTCTAGAAATAAAAATGTCTCCAAATTGCAATGCAAAATTCTTCCTTCCAGACATTCTTATTCTGCTTTAAGCAAGCAAAAGATTCTCGTTCTAATTTAATGGTCACCCACTGGGTTGCTGAGTTGCTTGCTTCACTCACATCCTAAGCTTTCATGTCTTTCTTTCCAAATGCACCAAGGCAAGAACACAAGATGTATATTTCTGTACACTTGGCATCCTGCCTCTCGGTAACTGATTTTCCTGCTGTACCATGGGGTTAGGCCACACCACCAAGATGGGTCATTGGTGTTTTCAGTCCTACAACTTGGACATATAGTTTTCTATTTCATAAGGCCTGAGCTTTATGTCTGATTTGCATGCATGTGACATGAAAACATTTTTCAGAAAACAAGTGTGTATGCTACAATGTTAGCTTAGAGTTGTAGTGATGGAGGCTGGAGATCCTAACAAGAGGACAGAACTCTCACATCAGATGGAAAAGTCCTAACAGAAAAAGCAAAACAGAGCTGACTAGCTGAGCCACCAGAAGTGATGTCAGCAATGAAGAGGAAATTCTGAAGATAGTCTATAAGCTTCTGTAGACATTTCATTTGCCTACAATCCTCCAGTTCTTTGAATTAATTATTTTCACTTATTTGTTAAACATTTCTGACTCTTTTTTTTTCTGGTCATGGGGCCTGAACTCTGAACCTGAGTGCTGTACCTGAGCTCTTCTGCTCAAGGTAAGCATTCTATCGCTGAGCCACAGCGTCACTTCCGGCTTTTTCAGCTTATGTGATGCTGAGGAATTGAACCCATGTCCTCATGCATGCAAGGAAAGTGCTCTACCACTAAGTCACCTTCCCAGCCCCATTTCTGACTCTTTTAAAGAACCTTAAGTATATGAGTGAATGAGATGTGTTTGCTATAGCATCAAACTCCCCACGTGAATCCCATACACAAAATATATTCCAGGTATAATTACTTCAGAAATAGCTTTTCCTAAGCAAAATAGCGATGTTGCTAGCCTGAAGCCACAACAGAACTAGTATTATCTGGGGATGTAGACAAAGTAAGAATCAAAGGGAGGAGAAAGTTTGACTTCAGCTTTGCCAGGAGTCAACCTATAGACTTACGATTGACTTGTTTAAAAAAAAATCTCCCCCCAAAATATGAATTGTAACTGCCCAGGGCTTTTTCAGAGATTTTTAGAAACAAATAACACTTCTTTTACCTTCTTTTCAGAGTGGCCTAAACCTGCATCTTCAGAGACAAGGGACATGTATTGAATCTTCCTTGACTTTGTCTTTCTTCAGATTGTCTATTCTTCCAGCCTTCTTTAATCCAGTTTGGATTATATTCTTATGTCTCATTTGGATATACTCTTATGTCTCATGTCTTTTGGCTTCTTGGCTTTTCCTTAAAAAAAACACAAAGGTTCTTTAGCTCTACAAAGAATTAATTCTAGAATAATCAGCTCTAAGCACAAAATATATTCCTACAACTGGAACTTTGCAGTGAACCCTCCCTTCCTGGAAGGATCCTGATCCCCACAAGCCTTCTATGTGGAGGAGGAATAAATCACCTCCTCCTACTCCATGAAACCTCTCTATATCCAGATAAAGTGAGCCAAAAGCATTCTCTCTCTGTCTCTGTCTGCCTCTGTCCCATCCCTGTTTCTGATTAAGAGTGTGTGTTAATCAGTAGTTGTTGCCACAACACAAGCTTGCCTAGAATTAGACTCAAACCTGTGTTCAGAGCTTAGCTGTTTCCACATAGTACTTTGTTCCCAACTATACATTTCTGTGCATTTACCCGCTTTGCTCCAGAGCAGACATTAATAATGGATGATGTGCTGTACAGTTTTGTTATTATGATATTGTTATATCCAGCCCATAAATGCTGAAGATTCCTCCAGTAGAAAAGGCAGCAGAATTATAGTCAATATATTTATTACTTGGTAGATGGCAGAATCTGTTATGCCCACTGTAAGGCTCTCTGGAAAAACTGAATAGCAACTGGGGCAAATGCTTCTTGCTTCTTTGCTCTCTGGATTTAATGTGTTCAGTTTTTCAGGGCAGTTCCCAATCTACACACCTGGTAACAGCAGACATGGATATGAGATATTTGATCAATACTCCTGCCTTGTCTGCTTGACACAGACACACTGAGAGCTAGCTGAAGAATGCTTAGCCTATAATTCATAAACATTCTCCCTGGTAGTAATTCTACATTAATAGTTTTCATTCATTTATAAATAATGTGCTGAACACCAAATAGATCATATGCACTGTTCTAGGCTCTGAAGATATAACCAGACAGATATTTCTACCAGCAAGGGAGAAAATACTACAATCAAGTAAGCTTATAAAAATACTTTAAAATAGGGGATGATTTAAAGACACAATTGACATACTGTGTCGATAAGTAAGTAAACAGTGCACTGGAGTGCTTTGAGTGGCTCATTATTTATTAAGGTTAACAGTGGAAGTTAACTTATTATTACTGTCACATAATCTAATAGTCTAATAGATGAATAACATCAGGGGATAAAGAATGAGACTATAGAATGTTCGGGACTCAGCTTTAGTTTTACTTCTAGCATAAACCTTTGATATCCTTACATAAAGGTCTTTTTTCTCTTTTCCCACTTTTCTACATCCTCTCTTATGCTTTGTGGCTTCTATTTATCGTTGAGTCTTCCTCTGCTCTTGTTTGATTCCCCTGGCTTATAGTCCTTATTTATATTAGACTCTCCAGGGTCATACTTATTACTTGCTCCAAAGCAAAGATGGGGACAAAATTGGTGAGATGATAAAGAAATCAGTAGGAGAAACATGAAAGGGAAAGAAAGAAGAAGGAAACGATGTTTGATGATCTATCATCTGAACACCTGAACATGCTCCTGTGAATTTCCCTGGCTTCCTGAACCTCCTGAAATGTGCACAAAGAAGCCGCATGGGTAAGACAGTTAGTACTATCTAAAAACTATACGTCATGTCCCAAGACTGAAAACAATGAGCTCTCACATTCTAACCAGGGCCTCCAGGAGGCTAGATACCTCCTCAAAAGCTGTCAAGGAGTTGCATATGGCCCCAAAGTCACCACCCACCAAGAGACCAGAAGGAATAAGACTGCTAGTGGCCTTGTAGAGAGCACACCATGTCTCCTTCATCCTCCTGGCATGCATTAACTCACCCCAAGTCAGGAAAGGAACTACTGTCAGAGATGGAGGTATTTGCCAAGGGTCAAGTCTGACACTTCCTTGTGTTTGGAACTTCACTCATGTTCTCTAAGGTATATGGTGAAGAGACATGAAGAAGGTTGACAGGGATGGAGCAAGGACAATTGGAAGAAGCTGACAGATAGCAGAGTGGAGAGAGGCAAGTTAGCCGAGAAGCCCCCAGGCTAGCCTGCCCCATCAGTCATGATGAGGATAGAAGAACTATATTGCAAGATAAAAGTATCTGGGCTTGAGTTGTCTTATTAATCTGCCCAGGATGGACAGTTCCCTTAAGAGATCCCTGAATAACAATCACTTGGATAACTTAGATGTTCCAAAGGAGTAGAAGAAGTTCAAAGAAGCTCAAAAAAGTACAACTCAGCACATCATCACTTCAGTCCCCTCCTGGCTTCTTTCAATTCATTCCTCTCTTTTCCTCTTCTATAGCTGTCACTGTAGAGCTACCAGGGGCCCCCACAACAGCTGAGAGTCTGATGCTGCAGAATTCTCTGTCATTCAAAGTTCTGCCTCAGCTAGGGGCCAGTGGCTCATGCCTGTAATCCTAGCTACTCAGGAGGCTGAGATCTGAGGATTGGGGTTCAAAGTCAGCCTGGGCAAGAAAGTTCATGAGACTCTTATCTCCAATAAACCACTCAGCAAAAGCCAGAAATGATGTTGTGGCTCAAGTTGTAGAGCTCTAGCCTTGAACAAAAGAAGCTCAGGGACAGAGCCCAGGACCAGAGTTCAAGCCCCATGCCCAGCCAAATGAAATAAAATAAAATAACAAGTTCTCCTTCTTCTCACTCTACATGCAAATACTGATATATTAAACATGAAGGGCAGAAGGGATGAAAAAGGGGCATCTATTTATGGTCCTCATCCCAAGACTTCAGACAAAGCCTGACTAGTTTGGAATAAGACTGAAGTATCCATCATACTCTTAAATATCAGAAAATCCAATAACAAAAAGAGATCTAGCAGGGGCATTAATAAGGAACAGAAAGGAGAAATGTGCATAGTATTGTGAAAGAAATGATTGGACAGGAAAACAGGTTTGTGTTTATCCCACATCCCATTCAGATTTGGATAAACACCAAAGCAATTGTAGAGATCTTTAACAGCTAATATTGATGGAGGGTTTACTGTGTGTCTGTCTAGGGTTGGACCTGGCACTAAAGTTGTAACTTTGACTTGTCAAAGCTATGTTGCTGGGGACTCAGTATGCAAGTAGCTTGTCTTCAAGAACACACTCTTCACTAAAGTTTAGCTAGGTGCAAGTGACTCACACTGATAATCATAATTACTCAGGAGGCTGAGACCTGAGAATCACAGTTTGAAATCAGCCATAGCAGAAAACTGTGAGGGTCTCATCTCAAATTAACCAGTGAAAAGCTAAAAGTATAGCTGTGGGTGAAGTGGTAGAGCACTAGCCTTGATTGGAAAAGCTAAGGGACAGCGTTGAGGGATGGAGTTTAAGCCCCAGTGTGGGCACATAAAGTAAACTTCATTAAGTAAGTAAAATACAGTAGCTGCCCCAAAACTTCCCACCATATGTGTTACTGCCTACAGGAGAGCCTCAGAAAGTTACAGCTACCGTTGTTCCTTGGTATCCATGAGCAATTGGTTACAGGACCACACCTTTCCCCAACCACACACTCACAGATACTCAAGTCATTCATGCTTCAGTATTGTGCATAAAATGACATTGTTATATTTGTATGTAATGACTGCATATCTTTTCATACACTTTAAAACATCTCTAGGTTACTTATAATATCAAATATAATAAAACTTCTCTTTAAATAGTTGTTACACTAAATTGTTTAGAAATCCAACAGCAGGGGAAACGTCTGTACAATATGTCCAAATTGGAAAACAAAAAACAAAATGTTGACCTGAACAGAGAATAGTTATTATAAGAGGTTGGCAAAAGGGAATAGAGTAGATAAAGGAAAGCTGTATGTGGTTTGGTATGTGTTGTATGCATATATTGAAACACCACATAAAATCCCATTAATATGTATAATTGCATTGAACCACACTAATGTATGTCAACAAGAAACAAAAATACCTTCATCCTTAGATGCAGAGTCAGGGGGCTAACTTGTACAAGGGCAAGCTGGGCAGATAACAATCCTAGCATGAAGAACTCCTCTCCTTATCCCAGTGTTCTGTACAATTATTCACCCTCTGAGATACATGCTGCATGGCTGGAGGAGTTAATCCAAGAGTGAACTAATAATAATTGAGCATCCTTTCCAGAGCAGGTGTTTCATATTCCAGAGACATGTTGAGGGAGTTACTGGAGTAGTCTCTTTTAATCTCCCTAATAATCCTAGGAAGAAGAAATTAATACCTTCATCATGCAATGAAGATATTAGGCTGAGAAAGGTGAAATAAATTGCCCATGACCATGGAGCTACTGAGAGTTGGAGCTGAGCTTCAAACTCAGTTCTTCTAACTCTCTGACATGCTATTCCCATGTCATAGCCAGGCTCTGGGGCTTTCTTGTACTGAAGTATGGTAACTGTCAAACAGGACTGAAAAAGCAAGAGGCTAGATAGAATCAGCCAGGGAGCAAAGCCACTAGAGGTGTCTAAATAACAATGACAGCAGGAAATGACATGGATGATGCTGGCAGTGCATGCATAAGTAAAGGAAGTGGTGGTGAGAAATATTCAGGACTTGGCCTCACGAGGGAGCTCCTGGTGTCCAAGAGGAGCTGAGGAGAGGCCCAAAGAGTGAATCAGGTGATAGCCAGTCTTGCAAGACATTTCTTATGATCAAAAACCTTATAGGGGAAAACAAGTGAAGACAGCTTGTGAAGGTCTCCTTGGAGTTTTCTCCCTTTATATTCTGACTCTAACAAGGGTAAGAAGTGGGTGGTCAAATAGAAGAGAAAGTCAGCAAGTGGCCGCCACCCTTTTTCGGAGTTAGAGATTAAGGGACCAGAGGACAGTCCTGGTTAGAGAAATGAGTTCCAAGGGACAATTGGCAGATTTTGCCTGAAATGAATGGCAGCTAATGAAAAGCCTTTAACGTCACTCTTGTGATTTTTAGACTTGAGTAGAAGTTGGAAGAAGCACACGAAATGCAAAACTACATTCACACACATGCATGCTTTTTACACTGCAATTTACACACATCGTCACCATCATTTCTACTACCATAGATCTGTCATTCATCATGGAGAGCCAAGTGAGGTGAAGCTCCTATTGTTGCACCAACTTACAACTTAAAAAAAAATGGAGCCAGGCACCAATGGTTCACACCAGTAATCCTAGCTACTCAGGAGGCTGTGATCTGAGGTTCAAAAGCTAGCCTGGGCAGGAAAGTCCATGAGACTCTTATCTCTAATAAACAACTAGAAAACCAGAAGTGGGGCTGTGGTTCAAGCGGTAGAGAGCTAGCCTTGAGCTGAAGAGCGCAAGGACAACGCCCAAGCCCAGAGTTCAAGCCCCATAATCGACAAAAGAAAAGATTTCTACCAGTTTTCTCTCATTTTAAATTACTGTATATTTCTTATTGCTATTATAAAGGTGCTGTACAGAGAGGTTATGGTTTCATAAATCAGGTAATAAGTACATTTCTTTTTGAACAAAATCATCTTTTTCTTTCTTTTCTCCAATTTTTCCCTCCATCCCTTCCCATAAGTGTCTGCAAGTTTTTTTTAAATATTTTTTCTATGCTTTTCCAAATTCATCTTTGACACTTATTCTTCTCATCTTCAAACAACTCCTAGTTCTACTTTTTTTCACTTTGCTCACAGACTCATTGATTGGTTGATTCATTTGTGTGTATGTGTATGTGTGTGTGTGTCTGTGTGTTCTAGTATTGAGACTTGAACTCAAGGCCTTACACTGTCACTTGGCTCTTTCACTCACTGCTGGCACTTTACTATTTAAGCCATGCCTCCACTTCTGGTTTTTTGCTGGTTAATTGCAGATAAGAGTTTTGAGAATTTGTCTGCCTGAGCTAGCTCTGAACTGCAGTCCTGAATCTCAGCTTCCTGAGTAGCTAGAATTATAAATATGCATGAATGACATCCGGCTCATTCATTCATTCTTTAGATACCCAGCTGGGCCTCCATTATGTTCTAGGACTCATGCTAGAACTAAAAAGATAAAATGTAATACTTTCTGTGGTTGGGACACTGCTATTTGGTTATATTATACATATTTACATATATATGTAAATATTATATATATATATATATATATATATATATACTGCTTTCTGCCAATCAACGATAACTCAGATTGGTAGAAGCTGTGAGGTTTGTCATGCAAATGGAATTTTCCTTTGAATAGGACTTTAAATTGATGATTGAACTCATTTTATAATTGTTAAAGTATCACATGTGCATGTGCATAAGACACACACACACACACACACACACACACACACACACACACATGCAGGCACACCATTTTTTCTTGATTCTCAAACACAGACTTTCTGCCAAGCACTGATGAGGAGACCCAATCTCCTTTGAAATTAATTAAAAACACTTATAATTAAATAAATTGGATTTACAGCAATACTTTTATAAGGCGGGTATTAACTTTCAGGAGTTGGCTCTCTTGCCTTTCATTTCATTTTATTTCAGCATCATTTTCTGCCTGGAGGATCTGGAGACTGGAAAACCAGAATATCCATAGCCAACATTGAAGAAGCACACAATTTCTCAGCAGGTGTCGTTCTTAAACATCACATGTACTGCTTCATCTCACAAGAACTCACACAGGCATGTGTTTGGTTTATCCTTGTTGAGCAGAGAGGGAAACTGAGGCACAGAAAATTGGATTTGCTCAGTCATGGAAGCAGTAATTTTACAGAAGTGGGATTCACACCTGCATCCTCTGGCCCCAGTGCACACGTCTTGGCTGTTATGCTACATTGCATCGTGAAGCAAAGCTAAATGCTGCCAACAGAAAGACAGGAAGATCAAGCAGCCCCCAGACAGGCAGAATGGAAAGGTTTTTTCCCTTAAAGTGAGCAGAAAACTGAAATTAGAATAATTTGACAGAGAGGACTGGAGCTTAGCAGGAAGCTATTTTTGCTTGTCAAAAGAAAATGCTTCCCCCTACTTACCACAGCCCTGCACATCACTAGGTAAACTTATGTAGAATTCCCTGGCTATAGGTCTTTTACAAAGATCAAATTGACAAACCTAATAACTCTTACATCTAAAAGCAATAAGCTCAAATGACTAACAGAAGTTTCATGGGCTGAATGACATTTTGCCAAAGTTCAATTGCTCTACTCAGTGTCACCATGATGGCAGTTGCCACAGGATCTTTTGAGCCCACACATCTTCATAGCCTCATGCCAAGTATGCAATCCATCTTCCCACTAGTTCTCCCCATGAGGGCCACCAGGAAACCTTTGTTTATGCCCAGAGCTAAGGATCCAGACACCTCGTGGCCTTTTGTTTCGTGAAGGAACAGACTGCCGTTATCTCTACTTAGCAATCTACACTATGCAAGAAGCAAGGACTGAAGGGCACACTGAGATTGTATTGTGAGAAGGAGGGGGATGGGACAGAACAAAATGAGTTTGGCTCAGGTTCTCAACTGGGCTTATTTTATCATGCATGGCACACAGTTTTAACAAGCTTAGTTATCTGGTTTCTCCCTCTACAGCAGATGGAAGCAGCAAATTAGAAGAAGAGAGAGACGGAGAGACCGCCATAGGCAAGAAGAAAGAAAGCAGTGAGAAATGCCAGCTGAGTACGAGAAAGAACAATATCAATCATGAGTCCATTTAGCGTCAGCCCAAATCACCCCAACTACAACCGGTCCCATTATAGAACAATACAATTACTGACGCTCCCAGTGACAACTCTGAGTCATAAAGGAAAGCGTAAATGGTTTTTGTCACACTGTATAAGATGTCAGAAAATGTAAAATGCATGCATGAAAGTTGTGCACTATCATTGATTAAAATAAACATTCGGATGCTCACAGGGCAAGATACCCAAACTGGACCATTGGGAACAACCAACCCAAAACACTGTCATTGTGGACAATAGTCAAAAGTAGAGGGTCTCATCTGCATATGTTCTCTCTCTCTCTCATGCTAGAATGTAAAGAACTTGAGAACAAGAATTAAGGTTTTATTTCTGGTCTCTACTATACCTAAAATAGCCACAGTGAGACCCATATGTCATCACTGTCATAATAACCAGGAATCATCCCAGGTTTGGCACTAATCAAATCCTTATAACCATTCTATAGAGGGGCTCTGGTATTAGTTCCACTTGGTGGCATCACAATGCAATCACCTGAAGGAGCTGAACTACATTTCCCAGAATCCTCCTCGGGGGTGGTGGTCTAGTTGGGGTGGACCACAGAACAGATTTTCTCACCAGACTTGAAAAGTGGAAGTGTAGCATAGCACATGTTTTGTGCCCCACACTTGTTGATGATGCACTGGTTCTTTTCATTGTCCTGGGGCAGCAATCTGCCCTACAATTCTCCCCCTTTACTTGCATCCTTTTTTTTTCTTTTTTTTTTTTTAAACCATTGCCATGCCTTGGCTATATGTCTGTTTAGCTGGGAGGAAAAGTATTAGCTTC
>NW_027203270.1:1880000-1952500 GCF_024711535.1 Dipodomys merriami
TCCCCATCTCCTCCACATGTTATACTGACATCAAATATAGTGAAAGCGGGGGTTACACTGTGGGGGAGGGACATACAAAGCAACAAAGAAATAATCTTATAAATGCGTTAGAAACACATGCATGAAAGAAACGAAAACATTAAAATACATATTTAAGGGTTCATTTTCCTAACATCACATTATCTGACCTTTTCCGCTTGACTCATACCTATACTAGATATTGCAAATAAGGGAAACCATGGGACCTATGCTTCTTTGGGCCTGGCTTACTTCACTTAATATAATTTTTTCCATACCTTTCCATTTCCTAACAAATGGGGAAATGTCATTCTTTCTGATGGAGGCATAGAATTCCATTGTGTATATATACCACATTTTCTTGATCCATTCATCTACTGAGGGGCATCTGGGTTGGTTCCATATCTTAGCTATGGTAAATAATGCTGCAATAAACATAGTTGTGCTGGTAGCTTTAGTGTGGTCTTGTTTGTAAACATTTGGGTAAATGCCCAAAAGTGGGATTGCTGGATCATAGGGGAGATCTATGTGAAGTCTTTTGAGGAACCTCCATACTGCTTTCCACAGTGGTTGAACAAGTTTACATTCCCACCAACAATGAAGTAAGGTTCCTTTCTGTCCACATCCCCTCCAGCATCTGTTGTTGGTAGAGTTCTTGATTTTTGCTGTTCTAACTGGAGTGAGGTGATATCTCAATGTTGTTTTGATTTGCATTTCTTTTATGGCTAGGGATGTTGAACATTTCTTCATGTGTCTATTGGCCATCCTTCTTTCTTCTTCAGAGAAGCTTCTCTTTAAGTCTTTCGCCCACTTATTTATTGGGCAGTTGTTTCTTTGAGGATTTGTTGTTGGGTGGTTTAATTTTTTGAGTTCCAAGTATATTTTAGATATGAGACCCTTGTCCGTTGTATGGCTAGTAAAGATCTTCTCCCAATCGGTGGGCTTTCTATTGATCTTGCTAGCTATGTCATTTGCCTTGCAGAAGCTCTGCAACCTTATGCAATCCCATTTGTCCAACCTTTCTTTGATTTGTTGTGCTTCCGGGTCTCTATTCAGAAAATTTCGGCCTGAGCCAAGGAGACCTAGGGTTTCTCCTATTCCATCCTGTAATGTTTTCAGAGTGTCTGCTTTGAGTTCAAGGTCTTTGATCCATTTGGAGTTGATTCTGGTGCAGGGTGATATATAAGGATCTAGCTTTAGTTTTCTACATGTAGTTAACCAATTTTGCCAGCACCATTTACTAAAGAGGCTGTCTTTCTTCCATTCTATTGTTTTAGCTTCCTTATCGAAGATTAGATGGCTATAGGTTCATTTCTGGGTTTTCAATTCTATTCCATTGGTCCTGAGGTCTGTTCTTATGCCAATACCAAGCTGTTTTGATTACTATGGCTTTATAGTAGAGTTTGAAATTTGGTATTGATATTCCTCCAGCAGTGTTCTTTCCGTTGAGGAGCGTTTTTGCTATTCGGGGTCTTTTATTGTTCCATATGAATTTTTGGATTGCCTCTTCTATTTCCTTGAAGAATGAGGGTGGAATTTTGATAGGTATTGCGTTGAATTTGTAGATAGCCTTGGGAAGTATTGCCATTTTCACGATGTTAATCTTGCCAATCCAGGAGCATGGGAGGTTTTGCCATTTTTTAAGTTCTGTGTTGATTTCCTTTTTCAAGATTTTAAAGTTTTCATCATAGAGGTCCTTCACTTCTTTGGTTAAGTTAATTCCTAGGTATTTTATTTTTTGTGGGGCTATTACAAATGGAGTTGCTTTCCTAGTTTCAGCCACACTTTTCTCATTGTTGGCATACAGAAAAGCCATTGATTTTTGGGGGTTAATTTTATAACCTGCTACTTTGCCAAAGTTTTGAATCAGCTTGAGTAATTTGGGAGTGGAGTCTATGGGATTCTTTAAATACAAGATCATGTCATCTGCAAAGAGGGAGAGTTTTATTTCTTCTTTCCCTATTTGGATCCCCTTTATGTCTGCATCTTGTCTTATTGCTGTAGCTAGGCATTCTAATACTAGATTGAAGAGAAGTGGAGAGACTGGGCATCCTTGTCTTATTCCTGAGTTAAGAGGAAATGGCTTTAGTTTTTCACCATTGAGTATAATGCTGGCTGTAGGTTTGTCATATACAGCCTTTATTGTATTGAGGAATGTTCCATGGATTCCTAATTTTTCCAAAACCTTCATCATAAAGGGGTGTTGGATCTTGTCAAATGCTTTTTCTGCATGTATTGAGATAACCATGTGGTTCTTATTCTTGCTCCTGTTGATGTGATGAATAATATTAATTGATTTGCGTATATTGAACCAGCTTTGCATCCCTGAAATGAATCCTGTTTGATCATGGTGTATGATTTTTTGGATGAATTGTTGAAGTCGATTGGCCAAAATTTTGTTGAGAAGTTTTGCATCAATGTTCATCAAAGAAATGGGTCTATAGTTCTCTTTCTTTGATGAGTCCCTGCCTGGTTTGGGGATGAGGGTTATGATGGCTTCATAGAATGTGTTCGGTAGTGAGCTTTCTCTTTCAATTTCATTGAAGAGTTGGAGGAGTATTGGTGTGAGCTCTGCTTTGAAGGCCTTGTAAAATTCCGCTGTAAAACCATCTGGTCCTGGACTTTTCTTAGCTGGGAGGTCTCTTATTGCTGTTTCTATTTCAATGCTTGATATGGGCCTGTTAAGCTGGCTTAACTCCTCTTGGTTTAGTTTTGGCATGTCAATATTTGCTAGGAAAAGGTCCATTTCTGTCAAGTTCTCAAACTTATTAGCATAAAGTTTTGAGAAGTATTCCCTTATAATGTTCTGAATCTTGGTTGTTTCCGTGGTGATGTTTCCATTCTCATCTCTGAGTTTATTAATTTGGGTGTGTTCTCTCCTTTTTCTGATAAGGTTTGCTAAGGGTCTGTCAATTTTGTTAAGTTTTTCGAAGAACCAACTCTTTGTTTTGTTGATTCTTTCTATAGTTTTTTTTGGATTCTAATTCATTTAATTCTGATTTAATTTTGATTATTTCTTTCTGTCTACTGGATTGGGGTTTATCTTGCTGCTCTTTTTCAAGGAGGTTTAGATGTGTCATTAAATTGTTAGTTTCAGATCTCTCCAATTTGTTGATGTAGGAGCTCAGAGCTATAAACTTGCCTCTGAGTACTGCCTTTGCTGTGTCCCAGAGGAGCTGGTAATTTGTGTGTTCATTTTTGTTGAATAGCATGAACATTTGAATTTCCTTTCTAATCTCTTCCATGACCCACTCATGATTCAGCAGTGTGTTGTTCAGCCTCCATGTGATACTGGAATTTCTTTGGTGGCTTTTGGTGTTGAGTTCTAATTTTATTCCCTTGTGGTCAGAGAGAATGCAAGGTATAACTTCAATGTTTCTGAATTTAGACAAGTTTGCTTTGTGGCCTAAAATGTGGTCTATTTTAGAAAACGTTCCATGTGCTGCTGAGAAGAATGTGTATTCTGATGCTGCTGGGTGAAATGTTCGGTAAATGTCTGTTAAGTCTAGTTGATCTATGCAGCTGTTTAGCTCTGCGGTTTCTCTGTTGAGTTTTTGCTGGGTTGATCTATCTAGTGGGGAGAGTGGTGTGTTAAAATCCCCAACAATTAATGTCTTTGGATCTATATGGGATTTGAGGGAAAGTAGTGTTTCTTTCATAAATTTGGGTGCTCCATTGTTTGGCGAATAGATATTTAGAATTGTAATATCCTCTTGAAGGAGAGATCCTTTAATTAGTATGTAGCGACCTTCTTTATCTCTTCTCACGAATTTTAATTTGAAGTCTATTTTATCTGATATTAGGATTGCAACTCCCGCCTGTTTATGGGGGCCGTTTGCTTGGTAGATTTTGTTCCAGCCTTTAACATTGAAAATGTGTTTGTTTTTATGGGCAAGATGTGACTCCTGCAGGTAGCAGATAGAAGGGTCTTGTTTTTTAATCCAACTAGACAGTCTATGTCGCTTAATTGGAGAGTTCAGTCCGTTAATGTTAAGAGATAGGACTGAGAGGTATTTGGGAGTTCCTGCCATGTTATCCACCTTCTTGGGGGCTGCGAAAACTGGGTTCTTCCTAAGGATCTTGGATTCTCAGTTTGGGTGCAGTTTCTTGGCCTTTGTTGCGGTCTTGTTGGTTTTCTATGTGTAGGACATCTTTAAGAGTCTTTTGTAGGGCTGGTTTGGTGGAGATGTATTGTTTCAATTTTTCTTTGCTATGGAAGGTTTTTATTTGGCCTTCAGTTATGAAGGAGAGTTTAGCTGGGTACAGTATTCTTGGTTGATAGTTGTTTGTTTTTAGGGCATGGCATACGTCATTCCAGGCTCTTCTTGCTTTGATTGTCTCTGCTGAGAAATCTGAGGTAATTCTAATTGGTTTCCCTTTATAGGTGATTAACCTTTTCTCCTTGACAGCTTTAAGGATCTTTTCCTTGGTCCGGGTTGATCCTGTGTGGATTATAATGTGACGGTGGGATGTCCTATTCTGGTCTGGTCTATTTGGGGTTCTAAAAGCTTCTTGTATCTGAATAGGCCTATCTTTTTGTATGTTTGGGAAGTTCTCTGCTAGGATCCTGTTAAACAAATTTCCTAGACCATTAACTTCTGTTTCTAGGTGCTCCTCTACACCCATTATCCTTAGATTGGGCCTTCTGATGGTGTCTTCCAGGTGTTGGATAGACCTATCATATTTCTTGGACTTGTCTTGGATGGTTGTATGTTCTTTCTCTATAATATCTAGGCTGTCTTCAATCCCTGAGATTCGATCTTCTGCATGGTCTAACCTGCTGTCAAGACTCTCTACTTTGTTTTTTATCTCTTTTCCTTCTAATTGGTCAGCTTTGATGGCTTCAAGTTCTTTGTTGAAGCTCTGTTTTAGGTCTTGTATGAATTTCTTTACTTACTTAATTTGGTGTTCAGTGTTTGTTCTCAAATCACTTAGTTGATTGGTTATGGTTTCTTTGGACTCCCATTCCTTCTGTTGGGTTCCATTCAGCATTCCCTTTGTGGTCTCCCTGACTTCCTTCAGCTCTTTGTTAATGGATTCCATGAATGCCTTTAGTGATCTTTGTGTATTCTCTACCTGGTCTCTCAATTCCTGAATTACTCTTTCATTAGCTTCCTCCCGTCTGTGGGATTCCTGCAGTTCTTTTTCTTCCCGTTCGTGGGATTCCTGCAGTTCTCTTTGAGTGTTCTCAGCCTGCTCACGCCATTCCTCCCTTTCTCTTTGAGTATTCTCAAGTTGTTCACGCAAATCCTGTATCAGTTTTTGAGTAGCTTCCTCACGCTTATGGTATTCCTGTATAAACTTCTGGGATGCCTCCTCTCTCTCCCTATCACGCTCATACAGAGTCCTTTGTACATTGTCAAACTTCTCATTTATCATGTTTGCTAGTAGTGTTTGTAGAGCTATTTGGGAACTCTCCTCTGGATTATTCTTTATCTGTTCTAATCCCTGATTATCAAGATTGGGAATTGAGATACCCGAATTTGCCATTTTTCTTGTGTTTTTCCGGCTTACTCTGCCCATTTGAGATGAAGATTGCACCAGTTTTATGCTAGAACACTATCTTAAGGCAACCATCAACCAAAGTTTGCGTTTGTACAGTCAATAGTCTACAGATACAATCTAGTTCAACAGATACATCTATTCAACATCAAACAACTATATGTTAAAGGACTTCGAACCGCAGAAAAGAATTTGGAAAACCAGAAATTATTAGGATTAGGGAGAGATGTGGGTAAAAAATAGGAATAGATTGGTGTGGGGAGGCACAGGGAGAGTTAACTATGTCCTAATCACAATGCAGGAAATGGGTTGGGTAGGATGCAAGTAGAGAGAGAGAGAAAAAGAAGAGACGGAAAGGGGAATGAAAAGAGACCAGAAAAAAAAAATAGAAACGTAAAAATTAATGTATTTAGAGAGGAATGTGAATATGTTGAGAGAAGGGGAGGGACATAGAGGAGATGTGAAAAACTTTAAGGATGGGAAAGGGAGAAGAAAAGATCAGAAGTTCAGTAGAGCTAGACAAAAAACAAAAAGATGATTAAGAAAGAAAGAAAAAGAGAAAGAAGACAAGAAATGAAAGGAAAACGCTCATTCACATATTCCTAAAATAAAAATTGTAAGATGAGAAAAAAAAAAAGTTACTGGAAAACAATTATTTTTTCAGAAGAGGCAAAAATTAAAGATTAATAAAAGTTTTAGAAGGGAAAAAATTTATGTATATATATATATATATATATAAGGTAACAAAAAACAAAAAACAAAAAAAAAAGAAAAGAAGAAGAAGAAAAAAGAAAGAAAAAAAGAAAAAAGAAAAAAAAAGAAAAAAAAAGTCTTTTGATTTTTTTGGGGGGGGGAGGGGTGGGAAGAATCCTGTATCTCCCTTTTGTCTGTAACCAGTCTCTTGTTGGAGTCTCTGGTCAGCTTGAGGTCCTGTGGCTTGATTGGTTTCTTAAGTCGGTTTGTTGGAAGAGGCAGAAAAATGCTCTGCTTTACCCAAGATTTTGAGATCCCCCTCCCAGGTTAGTTTAATGGGAGGGTGATCTGCTTTGAGAATCACAAAAGAGGGGGATGTGGTGATGAGGCTAGGTTCTGGGTAGAGTTGAGGCCTTTCAACAAACAGTAGCTTTTCCCTGGGGCTATTTTGTGATAAAGCTCACAGCGCCCAGCCTGGAGCCATTCTCAGGGTTTCTGTTTTTCAATTGATTGTTGAGGCTGCTAGAGGGAGGGGCAGCCTCTGGCTCTGGTTACCCAGTGAGGCAAGCCACTCCGATGGCTGGCGCCTGAGCTGGGTGACTTTTCCCTGGATGGAGCCGAGTCTGGCAGGTCACTTCGCCGTTAAGTTTTTGTGACCTGCTAAATGACTCCTTTTATTCCAAGGCCTGAGTTGGAGCTAGCAGCTCCTCCGAGCTTTGTCGGTACCCAAGATGGAGATCACCGGTGCTGGGGGGGGAGGGGTGGCCTTCCCTCCTCTGCTCCCTGAGAAGGAGTGAGGACGTTGGGCTTGTACTCACGCCGAGTCTTGGATCCTGGGTCGTCTCTGGTCTGCAAACAGCAGGATGAAGATGTCCGCTCCTTGTTGGTTCTTGTTGGTGTTGAGTAGAATCCGCTCGTCCGCTGCGTCTGGCTCCTTCGTCCCGGACTCTCTGTGTCTCAGGTATGACCCCGCGGCGGTGGTCGCCCCCGCGACCCTGCCGCCGCAGCGGCAGCTGATGTGTTTCCTTGGCTTCCCCTCTCTTGACTAACTCTCTGTCCTGTGATGGCACACTTGGTGTGATTCTCTGGCTTAGGACTGTTCACTGGAACTCTAAAACTGCTTTCTATGCGAGAGCTTGTTCAGATTCCAGCTTCTCCTCCGCCATCTTCCCGGAACTTCCCCCAACTCCTTGTTTTTCTAGGTCCTAATCTTATCAAGTCTCCAGTGGTAAAGCAAGGTCTCACAAGTAACCTGCCAGCTAGCTAACCAAAACACAAATACCCTACATTTTCCATTAGCTGGAAAGTGGTAAAATTATGCTTAAGAGGAAGGCAGAATTCAGTGTCAACACTGGCAAAGGGTTTTGAAGTAATGGAACTCATTTATGGAAGATATGCACTGCAGAAAGTATACATTATAAATGTGTTAAGTTTTCATGCAACAATTAGACTCTAATACGGTTGAAAAACAAGAGAAAATCCATAGGTTTGGACAAAATGTACTTTCTTCTGCTTATTGGTCTTAATTTTTGCATCTAAATATATCAGAAGCAGTTCCCACCAATTAATACACTCCAAGGAAAACTAGAATATAATTATCACTCAGTCTCATATCAACCTTTACTCAAAAATCAGACAGGGTTTCCTTAAAGAGAAGACATTCTTTTGTCTCTTTGACATTTGGTTGAAATGTTGAAAATAAAGTATGCCTTGCATAAGGAGACTGACATATTCAATTCTGCATTTCTGTCAGGAAAGAAAGATAGACACCTTGCTATAATAGGTGATTTATAGCAACAAAAGAATATGGGAAAGTAGATTGTTTTCTTTGTAAGTTAAAGGCTTCTTCTAATTAACAGTTAGTACAGCATGTTTTTGAAGAGTTGATGGAGCTTGCCAACACTATGGACCTGTTGGGGTAGAAGACAATGTGTTGGAAGTTGTGGACTGTTACCCAGTTTTGCAGAACAGGACTGTCACAGGCAATGCACAAATCACAGAGAACTGCACTTCTAATGTTCTATCAAAACCGAGCTTCCCCTGCAGACCAACCAAGTTGGGTCTCAAAAATAAGTGCGTGTATAATTTATCATGTCCTGGTGTATTTTTTAAATCATTAAGTGTGCTTACTTGTAGCTTTATAGGCACATTCTAGTTACCACAAATGAGGGAAATCTTACAACTTATGTTTCTTTGGATCTGGCTCACTTCGCTTAATATACTTTTTTCCCAAGTCTTTCCATGTCCTTACGAATGGTGCATCATACTTTCTGGTGGAAGCATAGAATTCCATTGTGTATATATGCCACATTTTCCTGATCTATTTGTCCACTGAGGGCCATCTGGGTTGATTCCATATCTTGGCTATGGTAAACAATACTGAAATGAACATGGTTGTGCTGGTAGCTTTAGTGCAGTGGTGTTTGTTGTTTGTGTTTATTGGATAAATGCCCAGGTCTCTAAGACATTACCACAGTGAGGCCAAAGGAGGATATGCATAGGAGCAAATTACAACAGCTCAATAGCTATATGTATATTATCATATAAAATAATACACAATGAACTCCAAGAAAAGGAAACAAGAGATTTTTTGTTATAGTTGTTGCTATTTTTGTTATCTTTTCCTTTTGTCTTGTTTGTTAGTTTATCTTTGGGAGGGTAAGGGGAACACAGAAAGATGAAACTAAGGGTAAACAAATACAACAGGAGTACTCACTAAACACTGTGTGGAAAATGAGCTATATATCATGTGGGTAGGGGCAGGAGAAAGGGGAGACATGGTTCAAAAAATTTGTACTCATTACCTGACTCATATAACTGTAACCCCTCTGTATATTACTTCTACAATAACAAAAAAAACATTTTTAAGAAGTAGTGCCTTAGGCTAACAATGTTTTATGATGTTCAAGCCTTCTCACTCAATTAGTTCCTCTATAAACATTTACTGAGCTGTCTGTTAGATGCTGAGAACAAAGAAAAGATCATGATGATGATTAAAACACAATCTTGACAACTTAGGACTCATGTGTTAACTGGGAAAAGAGAAGAATAAGCAATTAAAATTAACTCAATGCTTAGAGATGTTTATAAGGTACATTAGAATAAACAACTGGCTAGCATAATCCAAAAGTGCCCTTCACTGAAGAAGACCAATGCATTGGGTATTCAACAAGAAGCAAAAGTCAGAAGGGTGAAGAGGGCATAGTTATATATTCTAGTCATAAGAAAAGGCATTAAGGATGATGTGGAGAGTGTGCACTCTGTGTGGGTTAACAAAGAATAAATGAAAATTTGAGCATCCAGTATAAAATTGTTGGTAGCAATAATGAGGAATGGTGTATCTCTTCTTCATGTGGAGATAACAAAGCAATGATAGGAAATTTTAAGAGCAACCACACTGATAGATGAGAACATGGCCATCAGTACAATGGCTGGGAGCCAAATCACCTATCCCCACTGTCACACAGAACAATATGGCTCCCCTAGATATAGTGAGTCAGAGGCTGGGAAGGTGGCTCAGTGGTAGAGTGCTTGCCTTGCATGCATGAGGCCCTGGGTTCGATTCAACACCACATAAGCCGGAAGTGGTGCTGTGGCTCAAGGGGTATAGCACTTAGCCTTGAGCTGAAGAGCTGAGGGACAGCGCCCAGGCCCAGAGTTCAGGCCCCAGGCCTGGAAAAAAAAGAAAGAAATGGACAATAGGGAATGAATGCCCAGCTCAGTGGCTTTGTCAGAAATCTTTCTGTGCCATGGTATAGATTGTTTTCTCTGTCCTCATTTCACCCACAAACTAAAGACTTTATTGAAATAATCTCTGAAGAATCTACTTATCCAGTCTAAGAAATTCTAGACACAAAGAGATGCTTTATTGTTCAAAGATGAAAAAAACAGGAGCAAAATAATACAGAACCTATGAAGAGACTCTGAACACAGATGGAGAGTATAATGCTTACACTGTGCAGAGTTTATTTTCTCAAAAGGTTTACTGAGGGAAACAGACATAAATTTTTGGACATTCGTCTTGTATTGTCAACCATATTAAAACAAAAGACAACACGCTGAGAGCAAAAGGCAGCTGCTGAGAGAAGCTACAGAGAGGAAGCTAGATGTACAACTTTGGTGGGGGGAGAGGGTTGGGTGGGGAGATGGGGGGAGGATGGGATGGGAAGGGGAAAGGAGGAGGCTACAATGCTTGATAAGAAATGTACTCATTATCTTGCCCATGTAATTGTAACCCCTCTGTACAGTATGTTCACAATAATAAAAAATGAAAATGCTAACAACTTAGTTTACCTGATGATTGTTAGTCTTATTTATCAAGAAAAATCAGAAATTCAAATATTAAAAAAAGAAGGGAACATAACTACTAAGCATGTGAGAAGAAATTTTTTTAATGCATAAAAGCAGAAAAGAATCAACAACGCAAAAATAAAATCACTTGACCAATGCAGAGGATAGTTCTGATGAACTCACCCAAAAGAAGAAGAAAAATAGACTTATGAAAGGGGAGTTATTACAAATAGATAACTATTAAAAATCCAAAATACATATGAATTATATATGTGATTGGGAGAGGAAGATATATTAAACAGAAACAAATAGTAACAATAAAAGAAAACATCTAAACTGAAGACTTGTACCTAAAGGTCAAAAGATTTCAATGAATTTGTTTTATTTATCAGTCATAGGCCTTGAACTCAGGGCCTGAGTGCTGTCCCTGAATTCTTTTGGTTCAAGGCTGGTGCTTTACCACTTTGAGCCACAGCCCCACTTACTGCTTTTGAATGGTTAGTTGAAGATAGAATCTCACAGGACTTTCCTGCCCAGGCTAGCTTCAAACAGTGATCCTCAGATCTCCGTCTCCTGAGTAGCTAGGATTATAGGTGTGAGCTACCAGTGCCTAACTTCAGTGAATTTTTATCAGACAGAGGAATAGCTTAAACTTCGTGGTAAAATAAAATAGATTTAACAAGTTGCTCACTTCTTTATTTCATAGAAACAATTAATATCATGACTATCATCTACATTAACTGACAAGGGGAATGAATAATACTTGTGGAGGTAAAAGGTTAAGACCTAACTTTTTATTACATACTTATCTTAGTTAAGATACATCTAAATTCAGAAACCAGAGTCTCTGGGAGGAAAAGCACATTACTCTAATTGGAAATCTCACAATCATCCCAGAAATAGGAAAGAAGCTCCTCAAAGGGCTAGGAAAAAAGGGGGGATAGAAAAGTATGCAAAATGGTATACAATGAAGATGTTCCCTTCTTCATTTCTACAAAATGTTCCTAACAGGATGCTATTACCTGCAATGTTTCCCTACCTTTTCCCCAAAGGAAAGAAACTCAGCCCCTTACCCAAAGGAAGGACTATTACTTCACCATAAAGCGGCTCACCTTCTTCCTGCATTGTCCTGCAAATACATTGTCCATGGAAAATATGAATCCCTCTCATTTAAGCCCACACACTGCTCCCTAAGCTCACACAACCTGGGGCTAAAGGATAAAGACTTAATCACTCCTGACAAACCTATCAGTACAGAGATACAGAGAAAATAGAACGAACACCAAACTAACTCTGAGTTAGATAGTGCAAAGAAAGATTTCCCCTCTGATGGTAGAACAGGTGCTTGACAATCTAGCTTTCTGCTTTTTTTCCCCTCTTAGTTATCATCTTCCTTACCTGAGAGGGATAAAAGAAAACTTAGTAACACAATACCTGCTAAGCAGACCATTCCCTAATAAGTCAGATGACATGGGCCTAGGGACTTTTAGAGGGACTGGAAAAAGGCTTGGGGTTTTTCTCTACGTAGTTTCCTAACTTAGTAATTGTAAGTTGATTTGGTTTCTGAAAACTTGATAGTCAGTGCTAATCTTAGTAAGGTCTATGGCTTGTACATCTGGTTCCTACACATGCTCTTCTTGGCTTTTACCAACAGGCCAAGGTCCTCTTCCCGTCTAGACTAGGAACCAATCTTTATATTTCATGCTTGGTGGTTTCCTCTGGTTATCACTAATTACTGAGGTAGAATTAATGTGATTTTGGTGTTCATCTATAGGTATGCTTTAACTCTGACCAAGGATATTAGACGAAGACATTTGGGAAGTACTGAGTATACCTGCAAGGGTTGTAATTTTAATTTTCAGTGAGTCTGTGGCAGGAAGCTTTTAAGATGGCCTCCAGACATACTGACTGGTTTCTATAGACTGTAAGCTCTGTCTTGGCCACTTCCTCTCTTGCTCTTTCATCAATCTCTGACCTTGCGTGAAGCCAGATTCCACAGTGTGAAGCACCCCACTGGCCAAGGATTTTGTCTGACAGCCAGGAAAGAGAGCATGGTAGCAAATCCCATCCCCTTCCCAATGAACCTTCCAATGAGCTCAGTTCCAGCTCACAGCTTGATTATAGGCCTGTGAGACATACTACGGCAGAGGTATTCCTGAAGGCTGTGCAGAAGTTCCTACTCCACAGACGCTGGGTGGTAATAGATGTTGAGTGTTTAAGCTGTTGAAATATAGGCAAACATAGATAGTTTATGCAATTTCTCAGCCTCTTGTCCTACCTTGCATTAACTTGAGTTTGAAGTTGAAGGAGTTATATGATGGTCTGACTGGATATTTTTAGATGGTTGATCGTAGAGGACCGTAGACATACGTTATTCCTTTCCAGCTTCCAGGAAGGTAACTGGGACTAAAACTTGATGCTTTATTGACAATATTTATTAGGCTACCAACAACAAAAAATGTACAGGAAAGATATTCAGGCCTATTCTAACATTCTGACATATTTTTCTAAAGCTCCAGTTTTGATAAACACTTGGATTGAGTCCTAAGATGGAAGGCACTCCAGTTCACACAATGTGGAAGTGTCTCAAAAAAAACTAAAATTACATCTTTCATATGACACAACTATCTAATTTCTGGATATATACCCAAAGGAAACAAAATCAATGTGGTTTTGTGTTTTTTTTTCTAAAAATCACATTCCTGTGTTTTTGTAACACTATTTACAATAACCAAGACAGAGTCAACTGAGTCAAATTCTGATATAATTACACAATGGACTAAAGAGAATCAGATATTGTCATTTTGTGGAAAAAAGAAAGGTACTGGGGGCCATTACATTCAATAAAATAAGTCGGCACCAAAAGACAATCATTGCATATTTTCTCTCATATGGAAGTTAAAAACATTGATTTCAGAATATGAGAGTAGCTAGTTCCCTTTTAGGGATCCTTAGCCTAAAAAGGATAGAGATTAATTGAGATTAGTTTTATGAGAAATATTTAGTTAAATCCAGAGGATCAAATGGCAGACAATGAACATCAGAACTTGTTTCTTTCCTTTCTTTCCTTCCTTCCTTCCTTCCTTCTTTCCTTCCTTCCTTCCTTCCTTCCTTCCTTCCTTCCTTCCTTCCTTCCTTCTTTCCTTCCTTCCTTCCTTCCTTCCTTCCTTTCTTTCCTTTCTTTCTTTCTTTCTTTCTTTCTTTCTTTCTTTCTTTCTTTCTTTCTTTCTTTCTTTCTTTCTTTCTTTCTTTCTTTCTTTTCTTTCTTTCTTTCTTTCCTTCTTTCCTTCTTTCTTTCTTTTTTATTGTGAGAATACCATACAGAGGAGTTACAATCACATGGGCAAGATAACGAGTACATTTCTTATCAAGCATTGTTGCCTCCTCTTTGTTTCCCCTTCCCATCCCTTCCCATACTCCCCGCTCCCCCTACCCGATCCTCCCCCCACCCTCCACCAAAGTTGTAAAGTTGGTTTTTTGACATAACGACTTGTACATCTCATTGTTGCAGTGGGTCCACCTGTATCCCTCTTTAAATGGTTTGTTTCTTCCCTTCCCCTCCACAAATTATACCAACATCAAATACAGTGAAATCATGGGTTATACCATGGGGGAGGGACCTACAAAGCAACAAAGAAATCATCTTATAAATGTGTTAGAAATAATTGCATGAAAGAAAAAAAAAACAAAAAATTCAAATACTTATCTTGGTGTTCATTCCCCTAACATCATGACCTCCTCTTTCTTTCTTCCTTTCTTCCTTCCTTCCTTCCTTCCTTCCTTCCTTCCTTCCTTCCTTCCTTCCTTCCTTCCTTCCCTCCTTCCTTCCTTCCTTTATTTTTCTTTTTTTGCTAGTGCTGGGGCTTGCACTCAAGACCTGAGCACTGTCCCTGAGCTTCTTTTGCTCAAGGCTAGCACTCTCTCACTTGAGCCACAGTGCCACTTCCAGCTTTTTTCTGTTTATATGGTGCTGAGGAATTGAACCCAGGGCTTCCTGCATTCTGGGCAAGCACTCTACCACTAAGCCACATTCCCAGCCCCATCAGAACTTTTTAACCATCTCTCACTTTGAATCTGTATTAGCTTTGACAGACAATCTCCACCCTAAGGCAGCCACAATGTCTCCAGTCTCATGCGACTCACACATTTCTTATAATATCAGCCTCAAAGAAAGGAGAAATTCTAAAGCAATCTTGTATGGTAAAGGATAGGGTTCTTGTGAAAGGATAACAAGATAAATTCCCAAAAGGCATTTGA
Organism: Dipodomys merriami; assembly: GCF_024711535.1. Taxonomy (NCBI): domain Eukaryota; kingdom Metazoa; phylum Chordata; class Mammalia; order Rodentia; family Heteromyidae; genus Dipodomys; species Dipodomys merriami. The sequence goes on from NW_027203270.1 coordinate 1,894,761, forward strand.
CAAAAAAGGAGGTGGAAAGTCTGGTGGGAACATTGAAAGTGTAACACTCCATTTCACTCTTGCTATTCAGCTTGTGGTCCATGGACCAGCAGCCTCCTCATCCCTGGAGAGCCTGTTAGAAAGGAAAATGCAGTGTCTCAGCTTCCACTCAGACCTTCTCAATCAGACTGCATTTAACAAGGTCGCATATACACTGCAGTTTAGGAACACTGCATTAATGCTACGCAGGTGGCATCCAAAGGGAAAAGCCTTGGGAAAACATTTAAATCTCAGGACTCAGAAAGTATAATGCCATCTATCTTCTCCAGAAAAAAGAAAGTCAAAGATGCTCAGATAACGTGAGGGAGAAAAAAATGAAAGAATCCAAGAATGGAAATACTAAACTTCAAAAGGACAAAGAGATTTCAGACCACTGAAAAAATAGAATTCTGAGTATCAATTTGTCTAATGACTGCAGGTCTGTGCTCTGAGTCATGAGCTCTCATCTCTAAAGGAAAGGGGAGGTGAACCACTTGAGCTAGAGCAACAGACAGCACTATTAAGGGCCACTGTAATTAATTGAATCAAAACCTCCCTGGAGAAGGAGGCCTTGGTCATTAAAACATGGGAAAATAAGGCAAAAAGAGATCTCCCCCTTAAGGTGGAGAGTGGAAGCATGGCTCAAGTGGCAGAGCACCTTTCTTGGAAGCAGTCCTGGTGTGTGTGTGTGTGTGTGTGTGTGTGTGTGTGTGTGTGTGTGTGTGTGTGTGTGTGTGTGTGTGTGTGTGTGTGTGTGTACTCACCATGCATTTTAGGAGAATACTATAGCACATGGTAGAGACTTCTTGTCCACTTTGGTCCTTAGCTATATCATCCTCTGATTTCTAAAAGATTGTCCCATAGGAAAAAGAAAGGCTCCTCTCTCCCTCCCTCTTTCTCCTCCCTATTGTTCCTCCCTCCTCCCTCTCCCTCTTCTCTCCTCTCCTCTTCCCTTCTCCTCCTCTTTTTCCCTCTCTCTCTTTTCACTCTCTCTTCGTTTGAAAGTCCTCAGACCACCAAGGCCTAACAGTTTGCATTGCTCTGGGAAGCTTATCTCAATTCTGTACATTCCTGCTTCACAATTCCTTGAGCTACAAGAGGGCTGGCTCTCTGTGCCTGATCATTTTGCACAAAGAACAAAAAGAGTTGATCTCATTTATCATGCCCTCCTTCCCCCTTGAAATATTTTTCTCACTTGACTTCTGGGAGCCATTACTCTGCTGCTCTTCCTCTTATATCACTAGCTGCCACTTCTAAATCTTCTCCACTGAGTCCCGCTTTTCTCCTTAACCTTTAAAATTTTCACTTTCCCTGAGGGTAAGTCCTCATTCCCTGGTGATCCCATCAAGTCCTCTGGGTTTAAACATTATTTATAGCCTGTCCACATTCCAGCCCACTTGCTTTCTTTCAACGTCTCAGCTTTCCTCGTAACTTGACTAGGCTAAATCTGAGCCCTGCATTTCCTGCCATGTATCCTTCCTCCTGTTTTCCCATCTCATGTATGGGGAATCCTTTCACTCAGTTTTACTGAGATCAACACCAAAGGAGTGATGCTTGGATGCATGGATCTCTCTTACGCTAATCCTCTGAGAATGGTGCCTGAGCAGTTCCTATCAATTCTACCCTGGAGACACATATCTTCATCCATTCATTTCCCACCATCCAATGTGGTGAACCAATCTATTTCTGGTGTTCCTTCAGTGGGCTCCTAAACAAACCCTCTGTTTCATTCCTTCTTACTCTATATCCTTCATCCAAACATCAGTTTTTATTCTACAGTATAAATCAGTTTATGCCACTCTTTGCCCTTTACTCTTTGGTGTATCTCATCTTGCATAGATCAACTTTGGTCTGACTAACCCAAGAGTCTTAGCTCACCTTTTGCAGCCTCCCCTCCTCCCTTTCTTCCTTTACACATTGATCTCAGCCACAGTGGACTCCTTACTGTCTCCTGAATGTCCAGTGCCCTCCTGGCTTTCCCACATGGTGTGTCCTCTTTCTAGAGACAAGGCTTCAGTATCACCAACTCAGAGGCCTCCTGAACCACTTTGCAAAACAACTAGCTCTACCCCTCTTTCTCACCCTACTCTGCCTCATGATCTTTTAAAGTATATATATATATATATATATATCTGTCCAATCTGATGATTCTTAATTATTTAACATCTTTGTTCACTTCCCTATAAAAACATAAGATTATGAGCATGGACTCTGCCTGTCTTGTCCACTGCACATTGTCAGTCTCCTAGCAATGCCCAGAACTGAGGAGGTGCTCCAAAGGGTTTAATGAATGAGTTTAAATGAATGCATGAGTAAATGAATGGATGAATTCCTAGCTCTGTTTTATACAAGCTGAAGAAAGAAATCCTAGGTAGCACCTGTAGGAGAAGCAATCAGAAAATATTGCCAGAGCAAGTTAAGAAAACTTTTGAGAAGAGGGAAGACTGGGAAAGAAAAATGAAACTTTGATTTTTTTAAAAGACACATACAGTGGTTTATTGAAAGGAAAGAGTAAAACAAGAATAAAGGATAGGATGTTGGGCTTAAATATCTCCTGAGAAAACAGAAACTGTGAGGTGAGGATGTGGAGAATATGATCAGGAGAAAGAGATTCTAAAGGGTAAAAATGCATTGTAGAGAAGCAGAGAGAGAAAACAGAGATGGAAATGGAAGGAAAAAAATGTTTTTATTGTGTTTACAAAGACCCGTGATGTCCTTCACGGAATGTTTCTGTAAAAGGTATCGAGTTTCCTAGCTGGGGGACTGCAGAACAGCACATAGCATCTCTATGCTATGGAAATTCATTTTGCAACTTTTGAAAAGTCCAGGAGAGGGGAATGCAATAATGGATGTAGAAGTATTAAGAGCTCCACAAATGAAAGATATTGCCATGAAAAGGATACCAAGTGAAGCAGCCAGATGGTGAGACTTCATTTGGGGAGTCGGCTCCTTTTTCTAAGTGGTCTGGAACCCCCAGAGCTCCTATGGTCAATAAGTGAGGCAGGCAGAGATGAGCAGCTAATAGCATTGTTGCCAAAAACAGTTGTGGCAAGGAAGAAATGATGTTATCCCCCCCCCCACACACACATATAAAATTACCTTGGAGAACTCAGCCTCCAGGATGCACAGATCTGATTGACTTGAATAGGAATAATTCTTTCTCCAGGCCATCCTGCTCATCCAGAAGCCACCTCTTGGACACTATTGATGAAGAACCATGGGGATGAGATGGTGTAGAGGTGAGGTAGAGTTGTGACTCAGAATGTCCCAAATAGCCATACTGGTCTTTGCTCCTCCTCATCCACTCATGTTCCTATGCCTTCTCCCCAAATTAAAACCATGTCAACTCCTGCCAGGAAAAATGGCTTTTCTCCTTGACCTGCATGTCCTCCTATTAGTTGATTAGAAGAAGTGACACTAACTACTTTCTCCCCAAATATTGACATCAGCCTACGAACAGGACAACCTGTAATTCTATTGGAAATGAAGCTTGGGAGCACCACAGGAGTGGTGAACATGTTTAAGAAGATCTCTTGAAAGGCAGTTCTGAAATCTTACAAGACATAACTTGATGATCAGTGCTTCTGTCCATCTGTGCATCTTTAGAGCAATTTGGACACAGAGCTAGGAACACCATCTCTGATGCTCCCACGCTGGAGAAAGGAGACATCTTTTCACTCCAATAAGTGGTTCCCTCAGAAACTCTGAGACAGGGATCAGAATGGGACAACTAATGAAGGTCTCTATTGTTTGTGGGCAGTTTACTTCCCCTGTGTCTTTATCCCAGTCCCTGGCTAGTCTTTCCCACCAGGCATGGATAGATGCCCTTCTGTATCTCTGGCACATATGTCTATTTTCCTTCAGAGGCTCAGCTTCCCTCCTGCAAGCAGAGGCTGGAACTCCAGGCTGAAGTTAATTTCCAGTGCAACACAGGATGCTCTTATATCCTTGGTCAAACTCACAGAGCCAATGTCATAGGCACAACCTCAGCCCACGCCACCTTTTCTCGACACATGTTTAGAATAACCAATACAACAGGGCTTTCAAGTTCACTTGGTTGAGACCACATGTGCAATTTCTTCTGATTTTTTTGTGTTTTTTTTTTCTTTTTTTGCTGTCCCAAGAGCAGCCATGTCCCTGTGTATTCTCTCTTCATGGGAAGAAAACACGCATGGGCTCAGGAAAATGATCTCTTTTTCTGTGTGCTCAGAGTGCTGAGAAACCAGATAACACAAACAACTTACATTGCTGCTTCTAAGTTTATGTACTTCTTTGAGAGACTTGGGACAGCTAGCTGAGAGCAAGGATCCAGTAGGCCTCTGTCCCTTTCTCTCAAGTGCGTTGGGGTCAATCAGAATCGGTTAAGATTCTGCTCAAATGACTTTTCAAGTTTTGGTAGGCCAAACTTTAATTGTATATTAGTTGCTCCCTTTCTGTGCACAGATGAGGGCTCAATTCATTGGAAACACTCAGGAAATCATGCCGATGAAGAAGCCAGCAGATTAAGCATTGTGGATCATCCTAGGGGAAGGAAGAGATACAGCAAGTAGGTTTTTGATCAGCAATTAAGTGCTCCAAGCTGAAAGCAACACATGCCACACTTGTTGATAGCACACTGGTCAGAAGTAGCCATCCGAGGCATGCAATGGCAGAGGGGACAGGAAGTACGAGGCTAACCAGCTCCATAAGTGGACACAGATAGATGCATTTTGGTAAGCAGTGCTAACCACCACCACCAAGTACCTGGGTTAGAAAGCCAGCCCTAAGTATCCAGCCCTCCATGAAAAAAGCATGATAATCACCCTTTCTGAAGCAGCCCTTCATAGTAAACCCAGGCCAACAACACTTTGAGGATTCCAGAGGGAGAATTGAAAGAAGAATGGGTGGCGAAAAGGTCTTCTGCCAAGAAGATTTTGTTTCCTCTGGTGATATTTATTGAACAATATTTGCCACAACAGTGACTCCTGGAAACATGACATTTAGATGCTTGTTGATTCCACTGTGTGCTGAACAGGACCCTGGAGATGCTTACAGCCAGCCAAGCCAGGATTGCCAGCTGTGCTGCATGCAGTGGGTGTCGCAAACCCTGCAGATTTCAACACTAGCCTAAGGGCCCAACACTCTGCTCATCTCTGCAGGACATATGGGAAGTCTTCAAGTTAACCTCTTCTCCAGACTACACCATCACCCTTCAGGATGAGCCCGGTGACTAGCTCTGCTCTTGTTTTTCTTCAAATTCACACAGAGGGCTTTCCCCACCCCTGCTTATTTTTCCATTATGTGACTAATAGGTACAAAGTCTTTGTTCCAGATCCTCTCTGGAATCTAGAGCCTGGGAACACATATTAACCCCAGTCTCTCTCTATAGGCAAATCTCTCTGAGATGGCTCACAATCCTCTGGAGACCAGAATCCCAATGGTGCCAAAAGAAATAAAAAGAACTATTTGTGCAATTATCTCTCTATTCTAAGCCAGTGCCTAAAACTAGGGAAAGTAATGTGTAAATGCAACAATTAAAGAGGTTGAGTGAGCAGCCACACTGATTTAGAGAAGGAATTACAAGTGTCTCAGGAAACTAGGCTGCAGGGCAGAGTCACTTGATCAAAGTTGGGAGACCTCAGGAGGAGAAGCTGGAACTGAGAAAAAGAAATAGAAGGACCCACAGGTGACAGGGGCTCACCTGGGAAGAATCTGGTATCACAGGATATACCTCTGAGAACCATGACAAAGCTGCTACCTTGCTGAGCCACCTTGCATGAGAGACAGAGAGTGTCAAAGAGTGCTTTGTCTAAGATCACACAGCTGGTTACTGGAAAAATAGGGTGAGATCTCAAGAATCCTGGCCCAGTACCCTTTGTATCATTGTTGATGGTTAGTTTTGTTTATCAACTTGACTAGACTGAGAAATACCTAGGAGAGCACTGAAGCAGACCTCTGGGTATGTCCATGACAATATTTCCAGAGACAATTAGATCAGGAGAGATCTGACCTAATGAATTATTAAATTCTCTGATGAATCCATAATATTGGAATTATAAGTAACAAAGGATTCTTATTCATTATTGGGAAGTAACCAATAATGGGGTGTGGGGTGGGAGGGAAGGCCTGGTTGGGAGAAAGTAGATCACTGAGGGTGTATCCTTTGGAGTGTCTTGCCATAACTCTTTCCTGTGTTACCTCTCTCTGTTTCCTGTCTACTATGAAGTGAATAACTCTCCTCTGCCACCATGATTTTCTTTTGCCCAAACACATGGATCCAAGTCACCATCTGAACATCTGGAACCAGGAGCCAAAATAAAACCTTCCTTCCTTCAGTTGTTTATGTCAGATATTCAGGTCACAGTGAAGAAAAGCTAGCACAGAGTGCAGGCAGATGGTAGCAATAATGGCTGTGGTCTCCAGACAGCTATGTCATCTCTGAGCCTACTATCATTGAAATGACCAGGAGGTCATTGCTCAAATTCTTAAGGCCTCTAAACAAGACAAAGGCTACTGTTACTCTATAGCTGTCATAAAGACAAAAGTAAAATAAAGGAAGTACTCTTCCTATAAGATCAATCCTACCTTGAGTAATCACTCAGATGTTCAGTTGACATTCAGGTTTCCCTGTTTACATGTGTTTGATAATAAGTAGTTGAGGGGCAATTTTTAACCCTGAAGATGATTTCCTCTAATACCTATAAAGCCTCTGAGTGTCAGTGACATATACAACTTAAATTGGATGAAGGGGGAAAGACTGAATTACTGTTTTAGCCCACTTTTTGTGTACCTTATAAAGAAAAGAAGTTTGTTCAGTTCAACTTTGAGGTACCATCTTTGGCGAAGGTTCTCTGGCTATGTCACAGTAAAATTCATGGCCTCCACCAATCCATGCGTGGATTGATCACGTGCTGACACAGGAAGCTGCAGAGCAATGAGGAGCCAATCTTGCTCTCTATAACAACCTTTCAGCAAGAACTTTTCGGCAAGAACTTGCTCTCCATTAATCCCTTACAAGGACAGCTCTCTCCCTACCCTATCAAAGACTTACTCACCTTCTACTAGGTCCCACATTATAAAGATGCCATCCCTTCCAAACATACTGGGAACCAAGCTGCCAAACACATGAACATTAAATCCATATCCAAACCATAGCTTTGATCAAATTACTGAAAAGTCAATGGTGTAACTACTCAACTGCTGACATGAGAAAAACAAATCTCAGGGCTGGGTATATAGCTGAATGGTAGAGTGCTTGCCTAGCATTCATGAAGCCCTGGGTTCAATTCCTCAATACCACATACACACAAAAAAAGCCTAAAGTGGCACTGTGGCTAAAGTGGTAGAGGGCAAGCCTCGAGCAAAAGAAGCTCAGGGACAGTGCCCAGGCCCCGAGCTAAAGCTCTCATTCTCATGAATGTCCTACTGACAGGACCATTGAATTATTTTTACAACCTAGCACCACAGGCAGAAAGATAGCAGCTCAGGAAACCTCTCACCTTTGTCTCTCACTGGTTCATTTTTTTCCCATCCCAAGCCAACAGCTACTTCCCCCACACAAGTACTTCAGTTCTCTTAAATGGAGAAGGCTGAGAATGTAAGATAATGATTCCAAAAAAGAAAGAAAGAAAGAAAGAAAGAAAGAAAGAAAGAAAGAAAGAAAGAAAGAAAGAAAGAAAGAAAGGGAGCACAAGAGAGAGAGAGAGAGGAGGAAGGAAGGAAGAAGGACAGGAAAGAAAGAAAGAAAAAGAAAGGAGTGCTGTTATTGGAGGGGAGACAGATGGGGAAGAAGGCAGTAATAGCTACCACTTGCCCCATGTAACTGGTTTCAGAAAGGTTGAGCTATCCCTTGCTATTTCCCTGAATATCCATTTGTAACTACTATTAAATGACTGCTTAGTTTAATTCTGGAAGGTTGTATATTGGAGCTAAAGAGGTGAAACCAAATAAAACACAGGCTGTCCCTTCCCTCGTACTTCTCTTTTCCTGGTCAATAAAACACACAAGGAATTGAGATTCCTCGAAGGCTGCCAAATATCTGTTTTCCAGGAATATGATTTTATCACTTTTAGAAGGAGATGCAGGCTCTCTACTAACAAGAGGACCAACTCAGTTGAGGTTTTTAAAGCTTTCTACTCATTTGTAACTTGCAGTTGCTTTATCCAAATTTGCTTCATTCAAATTAAAAGTCTTTGCTTACCTAATTGTTTACAGAAATTCATACAAATGAGATTAACATTTATTAAAAATAGAAAGACAACAAGATAATTAAGTCTGATTATTCCAAAGTAGGTTGGTGACAGCCCTGTAAATGTGCCAACACTAATTGGCTGGAGATATTTCCCATACAGTTAATTGCAAATGGTCATTGAAAGCCCTTGAAATTAACTCAGGTCCCCTCAGCAGAAGTGTGGAGAAGGGATTTACAAGTGTGAAGGAGACAGGGCTTAAGAAGGGGACCCACCAGGGACATCTGGTCCTCCATGTCCTAGAGTGCTGTTCAAATAACATTGTCACATTTTGTCAGTTCTCTGAGCTTGGGTCTTATAGCCTGCACCATGGCTGTTGGGAGAAGGAGAGAAGAGATGGATGATGTGACCTACTGTGATCTCTTCCAGTTTTAACTATGTTTTAACCTTGTCCAAGGTACATGCTAGGAATGTTAGGGACAAAAGAAAAAAGAGATGCCAGAATTTTCAAAATACTGTCAGACCTTTATAGGTAATGTTTTTCATCACTTACAAGAGCTATTAAAGGAGATTCTTTGGGTTGATGAGAAATGATGCCACATGGAAACTCAGGCCTTCATGATAGAATGAAAAGAGTTTGCATCTCAGAAGATGTGAGAAACTTTAAAAAAAGGAAAGGGTTACTGGGCAGAGAGTGCTAGGTCAGAAGATGGTGGGGAGGTCTGGAAGAACAGAATTGGAGACTCAGATGGGAAAATCCTCCTGAAGTGGTACTTTGAAAAGCAAGATTGAGGTGTGTGGATGAGAAGAGGGAGGAGAAGCCTGAGCAGGAAGACATGCTCGTGCATGGCATTAGGAGAAGTTTCAACATGCTCCTGAGACTAGATGGAACAGCTGTCCTTGAGAGATGCTCCGCTCTTGTCGCGCAGGGGCAGATGTTCACAGCTGTTTACCAAAAGTAAACATGGGCTAAGCATCATTTTTATAAAGGTGATGTATAGGAGATTCAGTTACCTAAGTTAGGTATTGAGTACATTTATTTTCAAACAGTGTCACCTCTTCTCATTTTCTCCCAGCTTTTCCCTCCCAACTCACCTCCCCCACAAATTGTATAGTTCATTTTCAACATTCTGTCTAGTGAGTATCACTGTTGAATTTGTTCATTCTTTGTCCCACCACTTCTGTGCTCCCTCAAACAGATAAACTTACATACCAGATGAAAGGTACAAAAATTAAAAATGTGGAGGAGATGGGGACAAACAAGTCATTTAAGGATTCAGGTGGACCTGTTGCAACAATGAGAAATACAAAATGTCATGTCAAAACCAGCTTTACAATGTCGGTGTGGGGGGGGGGGAGGGGGGTATAATTGGGTGGGGGGAGGGGGGTAAAATTGGGTGGGGGGAGGGGGGTAAAATTGGGTGGGGGGAGGGGGGAGGCAGGGAAGGGAAGTGAAGGGTAAACAAAGGAGGAGGCTGCAATGCTTGGTAAGAAATGTATGCATTATCCTGCCCATGTAATTGTAGCCCCTCTGTACAGTATGTTCTCAAATAAAATAAAATACAATTAAAAAAAAATTAAAAAAAACAGTGACAAAGGAGAAAAAAAAGCAAAATAACAAAAAGCCCTCTTGTTTCCATTTTTGGAGTTTGTTTCAAATAGTCATCATCTTATATTATCATATGTAGCTATTGTGCCTTTGTGATCCTTTCCCAAGAATATCCTCCTTGAGTCTCACTTTGTGAATGTTTGGAGTCCTGTTTAACTTATCATGTGTAATTTTAACCAATTTTGCCATCACATTTATTGAAGAGGCTGTCTGTCTTCTATCCTGTGTTTTTGGCTCCCTTATCAAATGGTAGATGACTATAGGTCTGTGGATTCATTTCTGGGTCTTCTGATCCATTGGTTTTCAGGCCTATTTTTCTGCCAGTACCAAACTATGTTTTATTACTATAGCTTTGTAATAGAGTTTAAAGTTTTCTCCAACACTGTTCTTCCTGTTAAGGATTGTTTTGCTATTCAGGGTCTTTTATGACTTCATATGAATTTTTGGATTGCTTTCTCTATATCTCTGAAGAATGTTGTTGGGATTTTAGTGGGTATTGTATTGAATTTGTAAATAGTGTTGGTCAGTACTGCCATTTTCATAGGGTTAATCCTTCCAATGAAGGAGCATGGAAGGTTTTCCAATTTGTCACTTTGCTTTAATTTATTTTTTCAGATTTTTAAAGTTTTCATCATAGAGGTCCTTCCCATCTTTGGTTAAGTTAATTCCTTGGTATTTTTGAGTCTATTACAAATGGATTTGTTTTCCTGATTTCAGTCTTGAACTTTACATTTTTGGCAAACAGAAAAACTACTGATTTTTGTAAACTAGCTCATGTTTATTCTTTTTTTGTATATATATATACATATATATGTGTATATCTAGTAAAAATACTGTAAAGAGGGTTTACAGTTACATAAGTAAGGTAATGAATACATTTCCTATTGAGCATTGTTACCTCCTCCTATATTTTCCCCCTACCTTCCCTTCCCTCCCCACCTTCCCAACTCCTCCCCCCACCAAGTTGCAAAGTTTGTTTTCAATGTAGTGTTCTGTACATCTCATTGTTACAATGTGTCAACCTGTATCCTTATTTCAGTATTTTGTTATTTCCCTTCCCCTCCCCAAGTTAGAAAAATGTATATACAAGATGCAGGGCACCAGAATCAAATAAGGTGAAAGCAGGGGTTATACCATGGAGGAAATACATAAAAAAGAAACAAAAAAACCCCACATAAATAGATTAAAAAGAACAGCAAGAAAGATAAAACCACTTGTGTAATACTCTTAGGGTTCATTTTGCTTAGCATTATCTTATATGGTCATATGTACATAGCTTTTGACTTTTTCTGCTTGTCCTAAACTTATTCTAGTTATTGCAAATAAGGGAAACCATGGGGCCTATGTTTCTTTGGGCCTGGCTTACTTCAGTTAATATAATTTTCTCCAAGTCTTTCCATTTCCTAACAAATGGGGCAATGTCATTCTGTCTGATGGAGGCATAGAATTCCATTGTGTATATATACCACATTTTCTTGATCCATTCATCTACTGAGGGGCATCTGAGTTGGTTCCTTATCTTAGCTATGGTGAATAATGCTGTGATAAACATAGTTGTGTTGGTAACTTTAGTATAGCCTTGTTTGTGATTGTTTGGGTAAATGCCCAAAAGTGGGATTGCTGGGTGATAAGGAAGCTCAATATGGAGTCTTTTGAGGAACCTCTATATTGCTTTCCAAAGTGGTTGAACAAGTTTACACTCCCACCAACAATGTAGTAGTGTTCCCCTTTGGCCACATCCCCTCCAGCATCTGTTGTTATTAGATTTCTTGATTATAGCCATTCTACCTGGAGTGAGGTGGAATCTCAATGTTGTCTTGATTTCCATTTCTTTTATGGCCAGAGAAGTTGAGCATTTTTTCATGTGTCTATTGGCCATCCTTCTTTCTCCTTCAGAGAAGTTTCTTTAAGTCTTTAGTCCATTTATTAATTGGGTAGTTATTTCTTTGAAGATTTGTTATTGGGGAATTTAATTTTTTGAGTTCTAATTATATTTTAGAGCTGACACCCTTGTCTATTGTATGGCTAGTGAAGATCTTCTCCCAATCAGTAGGCTATTGATCTTGCTAGCTATGCCCTTTGCCATGTAGAAGCTCTGCAGTTTCATGCAATCCATTTGTCCAACATTTCTTTGATTTGTTGTGTTTCTGGGTCCTTATTAAGAAAACTTCAGCCTGTGCCAAGGAGCCCTAGAGTTTCTCCTATTCCTTCCTGTAATGTTTTCAGGGTGTCTAAAAGCTACTAATTTTGTGGGTTAATTATATATGCTGCCACTTTCCCAAAGTTTTGAATCATCTCAAGTAATTTTGATGAGGAATCTATAGGGTTCTTTAAATACAGGTTCATTGGACCAAACTTCTTACAGGAATCTCGGACACCTGTGACTCAGGAGGCTGAGATATGTTTCAAGATATGTATGCTGACCAGGTTTCTATGTGTCCCTTCAGTGCAGTTGTATTCTTTTCTCTCTCTTAATGCTGGACTGATAAATGTAGTACATCTCTTCTGTGTCCCAGGATCATACTGTGCAGAATGAGAACCAGTTGATAGCTCTCCACCCTCGCAGTTTCATCTTCCAACTTCTCCAGACATGTGAGAGCTGACACTTCCAGCAAGTTTTGGTTTTCACTTTGATTCTCCTAGCAATGATCAATCTCCCACCCATGTATGCAGTTCAAGTCCTCCAGTAAGCTTTGATGACATATACCCATCACTGAGCAGATTCTTCCTTCTAGTACATGCACACTGGTCAGTAATTTTCAGGAGCTATTTGCTCTCTTAGGCAGCTATAGGAAGGGATCTCATGAAGGAGTTTCACGGTGTCAGGTTGATTGGTATGCCTGATGTTAAAAAAAAAATAAAGGAAGCTAAAATGTGGAAAAATTGACTCCGAATGAGTTCACAGAAGATTCTGAATATGAGATCAGTAATTCTCAGACTTTAATGCATATCAGAATCACCAGAATAGGCTGTCCCCAGTTTCTGATTCAGAAGGTCTGGGACTAGTCTTGAGAAAGTTCATTTCTGGCAAGCTCCTAGGTATTGCTATGCTTCTTCTGTGGAGTCTGGGCTTTGAGAACTACCAAGTTACAACTGAGATTGGCTGGAAAACTTAACCATGTGCGTCTATCAAACCTGCTGCTGGGCGCTGGTGGCTCATGCCTGTAATCCTAGCTACTCAGGAGACTGAGATCTGAGAATCATGGTTCAAAGCCAGCCTGGGCAGGAAAGTCCATAAGATGCTTATCTCCAATAAAACCACTAGAAAACCAGAAGTGGTACTGTGGCTCAAGCGGTATAGCACTCGCCTTGAGCGGAAGAGCGCAGGGACAGCGCCCAAGCCCAGAGTTCAAGTCCCACGACCGACCCCCCTCCAAAAAAAAAGAAACATGCTGGCTACATGTGTACAGACTATCAGCTGCTTTATAATTTGTAGCACGCAGTAATTGCACAGATTAATGGGTTTCTCTGTGACATTTCCATATGTGCACAACAATGAAAAACAGATCATCATGTCTACCCTCTCTTTCCTTCCCCATACCACCTTTCCCAATAGTCCCTCTCCTACTTTCAGGTTTTCCAATTCCTCTTTGTCTTCTTCCTCTTCCTTCCTTTATCTTTTTCTTCCTTCTCTATTCCTTCACTACACATGAAAGAAACCATTTCCTATTTCCCTTTCTGCATCTGTGTTTGCTAAATGGGATGTCTTCCATTTTCTTGCAAATGACTCACCTTTTTAAATGATTAGAAGAAAGGAAGTATATTTTGTACCACATTAAAATAAGGCAATTACAATTTCAGCATCCATAATTAAAGCTTCATTGAAAGGCAGCCATGCTGATTCATGTGTGTGCTGTCTTGGGCTACTTTTGTGCTACAATGGAAGAGGCAAATAGTTGGGATAATGCAACTCACAAAAATGTTACCATCTTGCTTGATACAGAAAAATAATTCTGACCCTGGTCTGGACAGAGTATCTAGGCATGATATTATTGTTAGTATGTTGAGGATTTATATGAATAGAAGAGATACAGAAATCTGGAAAATCTCTAGAGGATCTGTTCTCTGGGCTCAGGGTATCTGCTTATTCTGCCACAGGACCCATGTCTGGAAAAATGATCTGTCTCAGTCCCGATGAAGATCTGCCTCTTGGAAGTTGGGAAAAGGCTGTCCATTGCTGGATTGCCATCAAAGCTGATTCTACCTGAAACCATGGTAGCTCTCCATGTGAACCAGCTTAAAACATGCTCACTGCTTAATGACGATTGTGACAACTCCCTAGAGGAGGGAATGTGACCAAGATGGTTGTACACCCTCTGAAGTAAATTATTTTCTCTCCTCTCCACCTCTCTCTCCTCTCTCTCCTCTCTCTCCCCCCTCTCTCTCCCTCTCTCTCTCTCTCTCTTTCCCTCTCTCTCTCTCTCTCTCTCTCTCTCTCTCTCTCTCTCTCTCTCTCTCTCTCTCTCTCTCTCTCTCTCTCTCTTTTTCCTTCTCTCTTCCCTTTGTGCCAGTCCTGGGGCTTGTACTCATGGCCAGGGCACTGTCCCTGACATTTTGTCCTCAAGAATAGTGTTGTACTACTTGAGCCACATCTCCACTTCTGGCTTTTTGGTGGTAATTGGAGATAAGAGTCTCACCCTTTCCTGCCTGAGTTGGCTTTGAGTGAAAATCCTCAGATCTCAGGCTTCTGAGTAGCTAAGATGACAGGCTTGAGACACCGATGCCCAGATGGACTTTCTTGAATTGCCTTCTCAGAATGAACTTTGTTGAAACTTTTGGCTTTTATACTATGATGACATAAGACCCTTGAACTGGGCTGGGAAGGTGGCTCAGTTGTACAGTGTTTGCCTCACGTGAGGACCTGGGTTTGATTCCTCAGAACCACCTAAGCTGAAAAAGCCGGAAGTGGCACTGTAGCTCAAGTGGTAGAGCACTAGCCTTGAGCTGAAGAGCTCAGGGACAGTGCCCAGGCCCAGAGTTCAAGTCCCATGACTGACAAAAATAAAAATAATAATGAAAAATAAAAAAGACCCTTGAATTAACTTAGATGGATAGAGATAAGACATTTTCTATTCCTTCCTTTCTATCTTCTCCAACATTTGCAACACACTGATATCCTCCTCCTTTTCCTCTTTCCTTTCTTCCCTTTAGCTTCTTAAATATATCACAATAATAAAAAAAAAAATATCCCTCAGTGAAATTTTCTTTTGTGCCAAGTGTTCTTTCTTCTCAAACTTGCATATTATCTTAGATCATTTTCTGCTGCTAAAACAACATACCTGAGACTGGAAATGTATTGAGTAGAAGTTTATTTAGCTCCCTGTTCTGAAGGCTAAGAATTCCAAGAGCAGAGTGCAAGCATCTGTTTTGCATATTACAAGGCCTCCTGCTATGCTCCACAATGGCAGAGGGCAAGACATGAAGACAACAAGCAAGATGTTAAGGAGTATTCATGTTTACCACACAGCCACTCCCTCTATAACTCATGAATCCATCAACCCACTAATGCAGACAGAGACCTTATGAGTCACTCACCTCCTCGAGATCCCTCCTCTTAACATTGTTGCACTGGGTACCAAATTTCCAAGGTAAGCTTAGTACAGCTAAGGAACTGAGACACAGAGAGGTTAAGCAACAACTTAGTGTCCAAGAGTGGATAATAGGAAAAATGAGGCATTTGATTTTGTATCCATCCTATTGTGATGGGGTATTGGCTCCCAACTATGCTGTGAGTTCACTGAGCCCACATGGTGGGAATGGTGGAATTTCTCTAGAAGATGAAAGTTGTTTCCTCACATTTCTATTCAAAATATGAAAAGTTTTACTTAAAGGTTTATTCATTTATAAAGTTTGCCCAATAAAGTTTTTTTTAAAAAAAAAACAACTTCTTTAAAACCTTGGGATACCCAAAAAAGGATAAATATAAAAACAACAATGAAAAACAGAATTTGGCCAATAGCAAAGTTAGGAAGTCTGTTTCCTAAAAGATCCCATTTACAGAGCAAAAGACATCTTTTTTTTTTTTTCTTACAAAAAGTTCACAGAAAAGGTTATCCACGTGACCAGTAGATGTTTTGAAAAATGTGCTAACCTGATTAGTCATCATTATAAAAATTCAAATTAAAACCATTTTGTGCCATACATTACTATCAAGTGCAAAACAAGACTATTGTTTTTATGGATTTTTTTATTGTGAAAATACCAGAGAGGGGTTATAATTACATGGGCAAGGTAATGAGTGCATTTCTTATCAAGTATTGTTGCCTCCTCCTTTGTTTTCCCTTCCCATCCCTTCCCATCCCCCCCTCCCTTTTATGGATTTTTTAGCAAGTGTTTTCATGGTTGTGGAACAATCAGATCTCTTACATGCTGGTGACAAGAGGGCAAATCAGCACAGTCATTTTGGACAAGTGTGCAGCAGTACCTACAAAAAGCTTTCTCTTTATATAACCTATGACCCAACTATTCTCTTCTAGGTCTATATCCCAAGGAAATGTGTACAAGTATTCTTTCTGAGAAATACACTGGAAATCTTCTAGTAGCATCATTATAATGACCAAGTACAGGTAAAATGACCAAAATACACACCAGTAGTAAAATAGATCATTAGTTATATACATACACAATGGAACACCACAGGGAAATGTTACACTGCAAAACAACTGCACATAATACAGATAAATTAGTCTTATAAAGAAGGTTAAATTTGGAGAAAATGAGGGAGGGGGTGACACTGTTTAAAAAGAAATGTACTCAATACCTAGCGTATGCAACTCTAACCCCTCTGTACATCATCTTTATAATAAAATTTTTTAAAAGGAGGTCAAACAAAAAATTAATCAGGCATCTATGATCAATGATAGATATTATGTGATACACATCTATATATTATAGAAATTATGATATAATGATATTATATGCTACATATCCATATGCGACTATGTAGCATATAGCATATATAACTGTATGTACATAACTATATGTAGCATATTATTGTATATGTACAGCTATATATGTTGTATATATTAGTTAAAGACCATATATAGAACAGTGGTCCAGTAAGATTATAATGGAGCAGAACAATTCCTCTCACCCAGTGACATGGTAACCATAATAACATAGCATAACACATTACTTGGGTATTCATGGTGATGCTGGTGGAGAGAACCCCCACCATGCTGTCAGTCACAAGAAAGTTTATCACATGCAGTAAAGTACAGCTCGTGCTAGATAAGATAATGCACTGGTTTATATGTTTACTATACTGATTTTTAAAAATCATTATCTTAGATTGTTCTCCTGCTTACAAAAATGTATGTATGTATATATGTACAAAATGTATATATGTAGTGTTACACTAGCAGCAGTCTCCTATATTTTGCACCCCTTAAATGCATCAAACATCCATATTAAAGGATTTTATTTTTACCACTTAGGTTTGTTTAACAAGTGTGCATTCCCTTCATTTTTTTTTTGTTGGTATTGGGGCTTAAAGTCAGAACCCTGCACTGTCATTTGGCTTTTCCCTCAAGGGTGATAACACACTACCACTTAAGCCATACCTCCAATTCTGGCACTCTGCTGATTAACTGGAGATAAGAATCTCACCAACTTTTCTACCTAAGCTGGCTTCAAATCTCAGATCTTAAGCTCACGCTATTACTTTTGCACAGTGAGACAACCACCTAACCATGCATTAAAAAAAAATGTCTCTGATTATTAAATATACAAAGGAAGGTAATCTATTCTGTAAGAAGTTAGGATTTAGGGGTTAGTGACTGGAAAGGGGACACAACAGGATCCTGAAGTGATATTGTTTCTACACTTGGGCACTGGGTGCACAGGTAGGTTCAGTTTATGAAAATTCATTGAATAGTATTCTTATGTGTACTTACTAAGTGAGCAGTTGAGCTCAGAGGAATTCCCAGTTGCCTCACTTGAGCAACCAAGATACTTATACTGAAGGCAGTTTCTAAGCTGAGTTCCATCTTTCAAGAGTCTTTGACAGTCTACCTCCAAGTCAGCTCCAAGTCAGGGGCAGGAGGAGAGCCAGCAGGCTTGTTCTTAGTCTTCTTTCACCAGTGAGACATGTCAGAGCCAACATTCAGAGCTATGCTCTAAACCTCACCACTCAGAGCTATGCTCTATATCTCTCCGACTGCTAGCCCAGCTCCCCATGATTCCTTCCATGTCTTTTCTAATCAACAAAGCAGGTGGGAATTGCAGGGAATGGAGATGTATATTTTAATTCATTAAAAACTTTCTAAAACAAAGAATGTATATGCTTTCCACCCTAGTGCTGCTGGACTCTTGAATCAGCTTGAGTTCCTCCATACATAGAGGCAGAGACAGCTTCTTGTGGTTTCTAACTTCCAGGATAGCTCAGTTACAGGGATTCACCTCCCTCACTAGGGGGTCTTACTTAACACGGCAGTGGAGAGAGTCACTGGGAATGTAAAACCTGGGAGGCCCTACGGTGAAGAGGGCTCTGGGAAGAACATGTACAGTGCTGTACAGTCTCCTTCTAGGCAGATGCTAATGAGCCTTGCCCACTCTTAACCTTCCTGACTGAGAAGCAGGCTTATAATGTGATGAGCTGTCATTGTTCATTACAGGGATAGCTAACAGGCCCAGAGGTGCCCACAAGCACAAAGAGGCCTACATGGGTAGCAGAAGAGGGGCTATGCCAAGGGGGAGAAGGCTGAGAAAGGCAGGCAAGGCAATAAAGCAACTTCTACTGGGACTTTTCCTCCCCAGGTCAGCCTTCTGCAAGCTCCTGGCTGCTTCATCAGGGCCTTCATACTAACCAGCCAGAAGAAGGAACTTGGGGTCCCTCCTGTTACCCCCCAGAAACTCCAGGACAGATGCTACTACATGGAAGAGAAAGGAGATGAGAGTCGGGGAGTTCTAAGGTTGAGGATCCAGAGTTTCTGTTGATGTGTGAATTCCATTTTCAGGTAAATCAGAACCCACATCCCCAAGGGGAATCATTGGGTCCTGTCTCTGAGGAGCAGAGTTGAACCCCAATGTTCCATTATTCCAGAACGCTGTTATCCAAAATCGAGTCAATACCCCATTGGCACAAACTGAAGCCCAAAATAATCACATGACTCTCCCAAGATCACTAGACGAATATTGTGTGTGGGAAAGGAATGAATTCCAACTCTGTACATTTCTACCTTCTTCCTATCAGCGATTTTCATAGCCCAGAGATGAGGACAGTGTCAGTGTTGGGTCAGGAAGCAGGAAGGTGTTTAATGTTGCTGTGCATTCCTCTCTGGGATGCTTTCCTGTGCCCTCTGCCCAGGCCAAGCCTCTTTCTCCAGGAAGCCTATCCTGACTCTGCTTACCTGCATTGTACTCTGTGTGTCTTCACAGACCTGGCAGTCTTCAAAGAACTCAGGCCATCATTTTGTAGCAATCAAATTAGATTAGATTATTCTACATTGTGTTGTGCTCCATAAGTATCCCCTTTCTAGATTGTCAGGTTCACAGAGGCAAAGACTAGGTGACATACCATTTTCCTCCCACTGCTACCAGTAGAGTTTGGTGTATTATCTAGATTCTCAGGACCTGTCCACTGACAGAGTGAATCAGCCAGAGGCTGCCCTGGGACCTTTAAACAAAAGAGACTCAAGCAAGGGAAAATAGAACCCACTAGATTCTATTCTGTTCCATTCTGTTCTGTTCTGTTCTGTTCTATTCTGGAAATGGACTCTAGTATTTCCAGAAGCAATTGTTCATCTGCCAAAATCAAATCAAAACAAACAAACAAAAACCCTGACAGTATCACTGTCTAGAATGTGAGTCAGGCTTCTCAATCAATCTTAAAGAATTGAATGGCTAAAAGTCTGAGTAGGAAGAGAGTGAGAGAAAAAAGATACACAGCCAGGCTCTGGTGGCTCACACCTGTAACCTTAGCTATTCATGAGGCTGAGATCTAAGGATCATGGTTCAAAGCCAGCCTGATCAAGAGACTCATATCTCCAACCAACCACCAGAAAACCAGAAGTGGTGCTGTGGCTCAAGTGGTAGAGTGTTAGCTTTGTGCTAAAGATCTGAAGAACAGCATCCAGGCCCAGAGTTAAAGCCCCACAACTGACCAAAACAAAACAAAAAACAAAGATACACAAAGAGAGACAGGGAGGGAGGGAAGGAATGAGGGAAGGAGGGAGAGAAACAGACAGACACAGACAGACTCAGACAGAGACACCAACAGAGGCAGAGGGTGGCAGATCTGTACAATGTCCTGACCAGAGCCATAGGGGGCACCTTATCCTCTATAAGGTTTGACCAGATTCAAACAAAGCAAAGACATAGGAGCCAAAAGAAAAAGAATACAACCCAAAGAGAAGTTTATTACAGAAGCAAAAGGAACAAAGTTTCTTCAAGGACAAGGGGCCCTGGATCTGGGTGACCATGGATTCACTGGTCTCTCTAATCTACTCTTTGTCTTCCCTCCCTACTCATTCCCTATGCAGAATCCTCCCTTCCTCCAACCAGTGATTGTGATGAGGGGTGGATTCCCAGCTTCCACCATCCCCCTAAGCTTCCTATATACTTCTAGGTCTCCCTGAAGAGGAGTACTTTTCATGTACCTCTTCTTAGACAGGTTGCTGTATTTCTATTTCCCAGCCCCTCCTCTTATTCCAGGATTCTAGCTTAATTCCTGGCACATGGCAACTGCTTGGTGCATGCTGGTGATTGAAATCAGGGACAGAGGAAGTAAAAGAATTCAGAGAAGGTGGCATTGAGAGATGGAGACAAGAAGGAATATGGTCAGCCACAGCCTATTTGGCCTTTGCATTATCCATGCTCTCTCATGTTCTAATCTCATGTTCTAATCAGCAGGGATGACCATGTGTGTGGACCAAAAAGGGCCTTCAAGATCTAAAGACAGCTTTGATTCCACAGCAGCAAACAGCTGGAGCCTCCAGTGGTCTCTGCTTTCTACAATGTCTTAGTGATTTCCTTTGACTAGCAGCCACAGCCTCCACCACTACCAGCCCCTGTGGTGCTGCTGGGCTGGGGAACGTTGGCTTGGGTTCCTCTAGCTGTGGGGACAGTAGCAGCTTCCTGCTGCTCCTCATCTCCAGTATAGCTCATTTTCCTCTTTGTGGCAGTCTCAGCCATTCCAATGCATCTGTAATATGTTCCATCTAGTGGATCCCAGATGTTTAAAATATTTAGCATTGTTTCTGGTTTTTTGGCTGTCCTTTGGGTGATTCAGTGAAAGAGCAGAGAGACAGAGACAGAGACAGAGAGAGAGAGAAAGGGAGAGAGAGAGAGAGAGAGACAGAGACAGAGACAGAGAGAGAGAGAGAGAGAGAGAGAGAGAGAGAGAGAGAGAGAGAGAGAGAGAGAGAGAGAGAGAGAGAGAGAGAGAGGACATACAGGAGGGAAACATTAAAGGAAGAGATACACAGTTTGTGACCAATATAGGGTTCTTTCTCATTGAAAATGTAAACTGAAGGCATCCATGTTTGGTCCTAGAATTCTTTTTCTCCTACAGCTCTATTTGCACGAAGACTGTCCTTCCTTGAGTGATGCCTTGGGTTTTGAACTTTACATTTCTTCTTGTCCTAATCTTCTGGGCAATCAAACCTAGTGGTGCCACCAGCCAGGAAGACCATTTTCTCTGTGACCCCTCAAATCTTAACATCTACTCTTCCTGTTTGGAGATATCCATCAGTTGTCTCATGAAGCTCTGAACCAGATCTTGAATTCTGTGTGTGTGTGTGTGTGTGTGAGAGAGAGAGAGAGAGAGAGAGAGAGAGAGAGAGAGAGAGAGAGAGAGAGAGAGAGAGAGAGAGAGAGAGAGAGAGAGAGAGGTTGACTTTATATGCAAATTCTAGCTTTGATTACAGATACCATGTCATGGATGTCATGAGGCTGTGGGAGGGAACAGGGCTAGCAGAGGGAACTGATAAAGGCTCCTCATGGGTAGGCCAGCCGGATGCTGAGACTCATGGAGCACTTAACATTTCCTCCTTCCTTCCATGCTGAGATAAAGAAGACCATTCTCATCTGCCTTCATACTACTAGAGCACATCTCATTCCTAGATTACTGGGTTCTTTCTTCAGTCTTTTCTAGTCACTTGCATTCTCTTCTTTCCTCCTCTGCCCTATGCAAGAGACCTTCATAAGTTTCTAAGTGGACAATGTGTGAGTAGGGATGCAACCAGGGATTCAAGAGTATGAAGAGTGAGACTCCCTGGCCGATGAAAGGGGAATTAGCCAGCTGGTGTCAGTAAGTACCTAGTGATAGCAGTAAATATCTGCAGATGATCTATTAGGACTACTAGGACTGTTTAGGAGCTTTACAGATGCGATATCTCTTTAAAGACCACACCACAGATAAACATTGGAGAAACACAGTAGTGGAATGGGTTCCAAGAGCAGGAACTCAGCAGAGGAAATCAAGATTGATGAAATCGAAAGGGATGGCATTGCTCAAGAGGTGTTGTATTCATAAACTGCTCTGTTGAATGGCAACTCCTTCATTACTGAAAGATAATAAAAACATTTTTTGAGAAAAGAATCTGATGGGAGTTTTGCAAGGAGCTGAAAGGGCTGGCCAACTAAGGAACAAATAAATCATCTTCAGCTTCTTCTGGTATCTCCTTACCACTGTCCCTCAAAGGAACATACACGCCCCTAATATAGCACAAAGCAGAAAACATATTCTCTTCCACAATTTGCCACAGTTTGGGATATTACTAAAATCTGGGAAGTTATCATATTTCATTTTTCCCCCAGTAAAAACAAATGAGGGATAACATCTAAAAACTATACTTTTTGACCCTCTATGTGGTCGGGCAGGTGTTAGCTTTGTTTTAATATGGAACATTATTCATCTCAAATAGTGTAATTCCTTAGAAAGGCAAAGTCACAGCCCAACAAAATAAGCACCAGGAAATGGGCATGTACAAGAGGTGGGATGGATCCAAGGGTATAGGAGTGGATGAACGAAGAGGAGAAGAAGGGGAAGAATGCAGTCAAGAAATCAATATGGGGCTGGGAATGTGGCTTAGTGGTAGAGTGCTTGCCTAGCAAGCATGAGCCCTGGGTTCGATTCCTCAGTATCACATAAACAGAAAAAAAGCCAGAAGTGGTGCTGT
This sequence comes from Dipodomys merriami, assembly GCF_024711535.1. Lineage (NCBI taxonomy): Eukaryota > Metazoa > Chordata > Mammalia > Rodentia > Heteromyidae > Dipodomys > Dipodomys merriami. Next base: position 1,917,677 of record NW_027203270.1, read on the forward strand.
GGCTCAAGTGATAGAGTGCTAGCCTTGAACAAAAGAAGCTCAGGGACAGTTCCCAGGTCCTGAGTTCAAGCCTCAGGACTGGCAAAAATAACATAATAATAATAACAATAATAATAATAATAATAATAATAATAATAATAAAGTTTAAAATAATTCAATTTATATACTACAAAATTAAGAACAGTAAGGAAAGGTGTGAGTTGGGAGGGGTGAGTGAGAATGGTAAAAGGGGTGACATTGTATCCATAAACTGCTTTGTTAAATGGCAACTCCTTTGTACAACTACTTAAAGATAATGAAAAAAAAAAGGAAAAGCATATATGATAACATATATTCTTCAGGGGCAGATGGATCCTACAGGGACCTAGCCAAGCAAAACCTGGAGTCCAGAAGTTAAAGTAACCAGGAGTAGGGTCAGTAAGGCCATAGTGAGAGCTGAAGGCCTCTCCTCTTACATGTGAAGAAAGAAGGGGAAGAGAAATCTGACATAGCTGAGGTCTCCTAGAGTCAGGGCAGGCAGCTGAGAAATTGAGACTAGGTAAACTGGGCAATCTAGGCAGATGAGTTGGTGCATTGGTGATTTTAAAAAAGAACAGCAATGCAAATCTAGTTCAAATATAAGGAAGCTCAGTTTGAGATGGTGGAGATTATTTCCATCACTGTAGGTGGGAAAGAGGACAGGTTGAAGGAAACGTGTTTTAATTGTGATAGAAAATAAAAATAGCTGTCAATAGTTTGAATTGTGATTGAAAATAAAAATAGCTGTCAGTATACGAAGTACTCAGCCAACCTGAAGGCAAAGTATTTTCCCCAGTACAAATTCGGAAATGGAGAAAAGACCATAGCACTTTATCAGCTCTGATTTTCTGTTGGAACTTTTGCACGGACCTATGTGAGCAGGGTATGTAAGAGATACAGTCTAAAGAGTAATTTTCTCACTGCACCTCTTGCCGACAGAGTAGAAGAAGCAGAGTTTGGCTAGATGAAGGCAAAGATGAATGAGTATAAATTATGTGTCGGGTAGTTAATCAATTTGAGCGGGAGAATTCATCCACAATATTCGTGTCTCTGTGTGTAGGGCGATATATACTGCAGAAATGGCAGCAAGGTAGCAATCGGGTTGAGAAATGGTACAATTAAAAGAGTTAAGAGTCACCTCGGTGAAGGCTTCTGCATCATCATTAATTCAGCCACATTACTTTCCACAAACATTACACGAGGTTCCTGTTTGCAGCCTCCAACGGCTCAAAAAGGAGAGCCAGCTGCCAGCAGCACTGCCAGGGCTCCTTGGGGAAATTAGTGATTTTCCTATTTGACCAGCTTCTAATTTAACCAAGTCCTGCCCAGAGCAGCTGTAACTGTTTATATAATATAACCCTGGAGGATCTTTAAAGGGGTAATAGGAAGGAAATTAGCTACCTAACAGAAACCAAGGTTTTTGTTTCTATACATACAGATCTGAGATTTTGCATGAAAAAGCTCCTGGGGAATGCACAGCTGGACCTTGGACCACCTTTGAATAGCAAAGACCTGCAATGTTGAAATGTAATGTTGTTGCATCATCCAGAAGCTGGGTAAAAATGTAGACCTCAAACTTAACCCTAGACTTCCTGACCCACACTCTGCCTTATAACAAGATCCCTAGGTGATTTTCTGGTTCATTCATGTTTGAGAAATACTCCTTTAGAGAGGATCTACTTGGTTTACTTAGAAAGATCTGTGAGCCCCCTGGGATGACTGGATAAATTGCATGTGTGTTTTTCAATATTTAGGGTACAAATGAATCCTGGCATGCATTTCTTGTTCCTTCTGGATTCTCAATCGGAGGAGAGAAAGTGAAGGAAAATAGCCAAATAAAGAACTCTATGCAAAGTGAAAGGAGGTGGTTTCTGTACACCAGGACTTCTGAGAAAGCATCTAATTCTTCCCAAAGCAGAATCCACCCCTTCCCCTCATTCCCCGTCCCCCCCACGGCCCTTATAGGCTAGCACATGAACCCAAAGCCCAGAAAGCCCTGAAGGATTTCCTGATCTCACTGAATGGCTGGGTCTGGGTCTGTGGTATGGGGAACTCAGCTCTGTGGTCTCATAAACAGAATACACAAGGATGGCCAGTTGCATTACCCTTCCTGTTGCAGGTGGAGATACAAGTCAGCTCAGAAAGCCAGGCAGGGTCTTTGGTGCCCTTGACTCATGGATGTGATGGGTTCGGAGGGAACTGCTACAATGGGCACCAGATAGAAAAGAAGAAAGTGCTCTTTTTGCCACGTGGTCACAAATGCACCAAGGAATAGATGGCAGTCAGGTCATTCTTCCTGAGTTCCTGAGGTGTTGGAAGTGGGGTTAGCAAACAATGTCCTCTCAAAATAAAAGGAGCTGAATCCCCCATTTCCTCTGAACGGAAACTGAAACAGAAGGGAAATTTCCATCACACAAAAAAAGAGGAAAGCATTTATATTTATCATGGAATCTGAGCCCAAGAAAGGTCTAACCAACTTTACACTACAGCCTTCCCTGGCCACCATTTGAAGTCTGCAATAAGGAATTCCAGGGACTTGAAACATATTTTTGGCCCACTCAGACCATTCTGGGTTCACAGACTCCTGAGCAGAAACACACATGCTCTTAATATGTAATCCATCGTAGGACAGCAGCCACCAACCCAGCTTCCTGCCCACAAGCCAAAAACGCTTCCAAGGTAGGAGGGAAGACAATTACATCCTCTCTTCTGCAGCCTTTAGCACTGTCCTCTGTCTCCTTCACATTCCATCTATCCCTAACAGGTGTCCCAGGAAGCTATTGGAGTATAAGCTTCCTCTTTTTCCCTTAACACACACACACACACACACACACACACACACACACACACACACATACACACACACACACACACACACACACACACACACACACACACACACACACACACACACACACCAATGCTGGGAGTTGGTTGGGCCTGCACAGGTCTCCAGGAGGGGTGGGTATGACAAGTTGCAAACCCAGAAGTGTAACTAAGTGTAACTATAGACTTTCTATACCGCAGTGTTTTTTTTAACCTCTAGTATACGGATAAAGTATTTCAAGTGGCTAGCATTTTGCTACCTTCTCTTTAATTTCACTAGAATTAGAACATTTTATGAGTGCTAATGGTAGACATGGCCTCCGGTTCATAGGCCAACCCAGGTTGGAGTAGCTAATCCTGTGACAAGAAAAAAATCTCAGGTTGAAAACAGGTCTTGTATAAACCAGGATCCCAAATTTGGGCCAGGTCTCTAAGTACATGAGTCTGCTCTGACATACATTTCCAAAGCTGGAGTCTGTATATATTTTATTTTGCTTCTCTTTGTTTTCTAGAAAAGGGCAAAAGAGCAGAAAAAAATGATTGTTACTAAAATTCTTATCCTGGATCTTCAGGGCACTTGTTTCTTTCTTTTTGAAAATGTTTACTGTAAAGGTGATATACAGAGGGGTTACAGTAATGTAAGTTAGATACCAGCTAAGGATTCAATACCCCTCCAAAACTCATGTTGACATTTAATTGCCATGGAGGAGATTAGGCCGTGAGGGCTTCATCTTCATAGACAAGACATCATAAAAAGAATCGTTGTAAAAAAAAGATCCTCGTAAAAGATCAAACAATCTCTTCTTCCTTGCTCTTGTGCTGTCTTGCCCTCCCCCATCACCTCCGCCCACCAGAGGAAGCAACAAGAAGGTGTCATTTCGGAAGCAGAGAGAACCCCACCAGACACCAATCCCATCTTGACCGTAAACATCTCAGCCTCTAGGATGATGAGAAAGAAATTCCTTTTGTTAATAAATTACCCATTCTGTCAGATTTTGCTACAGTACAAAACTAGACCAAAAGAACACCCCTTTCTTTGTGGTTTAGGTATTGTGAGGTCAGACACAGATACATTTGTGTCTTTCCACGGTGTCAGAATGTATTAAACAACAATAGATCCACATGTTACATAAATTCCATTTGCTTTAATTCACCCACTACTCTTGATCTCCCTTGGTATTTGCTATCGGCAATCACAGGTACTTCTATTGCAAACGTTATTAACTCTCAGGTTACACATTATGTATGTAACATGGAATGACTAAGCAAGGGTTAAAGGACTTAAGGGGTCTTCTTGGAAACCAGAGAAGAGAGCTAATAAAGATGGGAAGACAGTCATTGAAGGTGGGTAGATATAATATTAACACAACGAACCCTGTCACAGACCTGTTTTGGCACAGGGGTGTGGAAGTGCAGAGCTGGTTCAAGGCACAAAGCTGGCTCCAGGCTTCTTGGCCTCTTGGATAAGATGAATGACAATATGAGAGAGCATAGAAAGCAAAGGGGGGTGGGGGAGGAAGGGAAGGTAGGGGGAAGTACTTGTGCTGAGTTAAAGCTCCAGGGACAGAGTCCAGAGTTTATTGCTTGTCAATCCCATGAGGCATGAGGCCATATAATGGTCTATCACCTGCTATTATATAATCCTAGTGAGGCAATTGTATCATTCATTGGCCTGGTAGGTTCAATAAGCTCACCCATCTGATTCTTCTGATAGGATTTTTATATAATCGTGTGTCCATTTGTTCTTGACTTGATTTAATAAGTTCATAGATCACACTATTTTATTTGGGGTAAACAAGTTACTTATCAGTCTGCCTCATCGTTGGTGCTGGACAAATGATGGTTATTTAGTTGCACAAACAAGATGTAGAGTCATTCTGCCGTGGCGTTTGTTCAAAGTGGAGCAAATTACTATTTCATAAGATGGAGCCACTCAGGGCCAGGCAATGCCTGAAAGCTGCTACTATTCTATGCACTATAAAATAACTTGGAGCGGAGCACAGCCAAACTCCACAGTGGAATTACCAAGTGAATGTAAAACCTGCCTCCCCAGGCCAAGCCTAACTCTCGCCTGTCCCTCACACTTGTACACACACTTGGGGTCCCAAAATTTAGATTTTAGATTTAGGAGATGGGAGGCCTAACTTGAGTTTCAAGCTAAGTTTTATAACCCACATCTCTTTGAGAGAACTCAACACTGGAGAGTTGGGTGCTTTTCCTAATGTGTACCTTTTCAGGAAAGAGGTGGTTGTTGGGAAATCACAATCCGCATAGTAATAAGGCCTTGCCCAGAATAACACCAAAACCTGCTGTGGAGACTTGTGGCTCATTCCTGTAAATCTAGTTACTCAAGAGTCTGAGATCCAGAGGATCAGTTCAAAGCCAGTCTAAATAGAAAGGGCTAGAAGACTCCATCTCCAAAATAACCAGCAGAAACCTGGGCTAGAGGTGTGCCTTAATTGTAAGGCACCAGCCAAGTTAGTAAGCTCCCCAAGCACAGGTCTTGAGCTGAAACTTTGGTACGGCAAAACAAAACACAACGTGTTCTAGCCATCTCTTGTCCAGAAATGAGGAGGCATGCAGAGGAGGCGGCATCTGGGCTGAGTCTCATGGGATGAGCAGAAATCTGACAGGAGAGTATTTATTCCATTGTCTTTCCAGGATATGGGAAAGGGATTTACTTGGGGCAAGGTTGCCCAAGAAATCAAAAAGCTTTGCTAAACCCATGAAAGCAGACTCGGCTTGTTTGATATTCCCCCTATCTAATTTGCGTTGTCTCTGTGATGGATGGGCTGGGAGGGCTGTTTCTCAGTGGGTAAGGGATTCTGAGTCTGCTGGGTTGGCATGTTTTTGGCAGGCTGTCTGTCTTGATTTGTTGCTTTGAAGGGCCATTGCTCAGAAAAGTCTTTGTTATCATCAAAGCTGGGGCCTGATAAGGTCATGTCTGTTTCTTTGCTCTGTGGGTACTTTGCCAGGCTCAAAGCCTTGCTATCTTTATTAACCAGGCTTTTAGGAACTCCAGGGTTAGAGAAAGCACAGGTCCAGTTGATGGTTGGACAACTCTGTTCATTCAATGTGTCAGTGTGAAAATTCTGAGATGGTTTGGGGTCTTGAGATGCACTGCTAGGGACTTGTTGAGTTACTTGTGAACTCAGAAGGAGAATGAGACACTTGGTAGACATGACAGGAACAACCAGCCTAATTACCATGCAGGATATTGCATGCATGCATGCATTTAATTGCTTATGGAGCAAGCATTTACTGAGCTTCTATTGTGTTTTGGGTGCTGCAAAGATATACAATGAAGGTCTATTTCTCTCAGAATAGACGAATGAGTATAGAAGTCTTCTCAGAAGGAAACTCTGGGGTCCTTTGGTACCTTAGGAGACCCTTCTAAGTAGGAGGATTCTACCATAGTATAGGTGGGTCACAGTGCAATGGGTTTAATGGAGATTCATCCTATAAGCACTCAGCCCACCAATCAGTATTCTTGTAAGAACGACATGGCTCAGGGATGCATAAAGGTCGTATAAAAAGCAAATTTAACCAGAGTGAATTACATTCACTGTAGCTATCTGTAGCTATCTGGTAATGTGACATGACAAAGTTCCTTAAATGGTTGTGACTAAAGATTTAACTCAGATGTGTATGCCTCTTAATCCTAACAGCTGGCATTGTCCTGCACTATTTCATTAGCCTCTCTTATTTGCCATTCTGCAAATGACATTTTTGGGGGATATTAGCCTTAGTCCAAGATTTGATCTATATGCTTTATATATGGCCTAATTTAGAAACCTTTCCAAAGTTACCCGTGTACAATGACTCCCCCCCCCACACCTCCTCCCTCACTGGATTCCAAGTGATTTTCTTTTTTAAAACAATTTTTATTTATTTTTTATTGTGAAAATGCTGTACAGAGGGGTTACAATTACATGGGCAAGATAATGGGTACATTTCTTATCAAGCATTGTAGCCTCCTCCTTTGTTTCCCCTTCCCATCCCTTCCCAGCCTCCCCCTGCCCCCCCCACCTAATCCGCCCCCCCCCAAAGTTGTAAAGTTCGTTTTCGACATGACAACTTGTACTTCTCATTGTTGCAACAGGTCCACCTGTATCCTTATTTAAACGACTTGTTTTTCCCCTTCCCCTCCACAAATAATTATACTGACATCAAATACAGTGAAAGGAGGGGTTATACTGTGGGGGAGGGACATACAAAGCAACAAAGAAATAATCTTATAAATGTGTTAGAAACAAATGCATGAAAGAAAAAAAATTAAATACATATCTTAGGGTTAATTTTCCGAACATCACCTTATCTGACCTTTTCTGCTTGACTCGTACATATACTAGATATTGCAAATAAGGGAAACCATGGGACCTATGTTTCTTTGGGCTTGGCTTACTTCACTTAATATAATTTTTTCCAAGTTCCAAGTGATTTTCTATCCCAACTATCCTGCTAAGAGGGATAGTGGAATGGGAGGGAGGATTTGGCTTCATTTCTTTTATTATTTTATATTATTTATGTACTTTAAAAAATAATAATAGTTATTATTATCATAGGTCCTGGGACTTGAGCTCTGGGTCTGAGCACTGTACCTGAGTTCTTTTGCTTAAAGCTAGTGTTCTACCACTTTGAACCACAGAGCTACTTCTGGTTTTCTGGTAGTTAATTGCAGTTAAGAGTCTCAAAGAGTTTTCTGACCACGCTGACTTTGAAAACCCACCCTCAGATCTCAGCCTCTTTGGGAGCTAGGATTACAGGCATTAAATAATAAGTCACCCAGCTTATTATTTATTCTTAAAATTATCTTTAAGTAGTTGTACAAAGGAGGTGCCATATAACAAAGAGTTTATGAATATAATGCATCTTACTCAGTGTCACCCCTTCAACATTCTTACTCCCCTTTAACCTTAAGTTTGTTGTATATAGAATAAATTCTTGACTACGTTCTCCCTGCCTTCTGCCTTCATTCTTGCTGGCCTCAAACCTACAGTCCAAGCCTGTCACACTAACGTGGCTTCTAAACATTCTTATTTTTGTCCTATGCCTTATAAACAAGAGAACTTTATTTTTGAAAAGCTTATATTCCCAGCTATCTTGTAAGCTCCTCAAGGGCAGGGCCAATGCCCTTGGATGATTTTCTTTGCTCTCCATCCTCTGGCATTGTGTGAAGCACAACGTGTTTGTCATCACTTTATCAACAAGGCTGCTAGAAATGAGGTTGTTAATCTCATCTGTGGGATTTCATTTGCAGTTAAATGGATGATGATGCCTTGGTTATGGCTTAATTAATAAATTCAATAAACATGAATTAAGGTTCTATGATGAGCCAGACACTATGTTAAGCAGTGGCTCTCTGGAGATGAGTGACATCTCTCTGCTCTGAACAAGTTCAAAGTCTGGGAAGAGATGAATAAACGCAAACATATTTATAATACTAAGGGTAATTGCTAGAGAATAGTTTTGTTTAAAGGACTGTGAAAACCCAAAGGAAGGCTCAGGAGCTGTGCTTGCTGACATGATGGATCATCTCAATTTTGAAGGATGCAAACAGAATTTACAAAGAGTCAGGGGAAAGTATTGGAAGGGAGAAGAAGGAAATCCTGGTTGAGACATTTGAGTATTTCAATGTGAATGGAACCCCAACTGTCCAATGGTATGAAATAGTGTCACGTGGTTAAAGGTCTTTTATACCTGCTCAGGAATTTGGACTTTATCCAGTTTTCACAGATAGCCAGAGATGTTGCTTAGGGCATGTGGGAACCCTGATCCAATTTGTAAGTATCCCTCGGTCTAGCTCTACCTCTAGAATGACAGGGAAGGCTACACAAAAATGAAGAGAAGTGTGAATACTGAATGCCTTAAAAAACAATGATGGTGGAGACCAATTTTGGAAGCAGATGTAACCATGTCAGGCAGAGATTGCACTGACCACGGAAGAGGAGGGGTGAGAAAAACAGTCCACTATTGACAGAGAAAGTAGCATGCTTTTACTGGCCACAAAGACCTTACCTCCAAACACAACAAAATGTATTTAAAGCAGGTAGACATGAATATCAATTAGGTCAGTTACAGAGACAACCAAAACACAATATGAAGGGTAGGAATGTAAGAAATACAAATGGCTAAATGGGACTATACTGAGTCCCACTTATCTTTTCTCTAATGTGCAACTGTTGCCAGTTTTAGTGGACAATGGTATGATGGTGCTATAATAACTTCAGTCCTTGGCATACCGTGTCTAAAATTAGAGCAACATCCCAGTGGCAGGGAAAGGGAAAATAAACAAGCAAAGGAAAATGAAGTTGAGAAAGACTTGCATTGTGAAAAGAAAGGTTTTTTTTGTTTGCTTGTTTAATTAGAAATGTCAGCACAACCCTGAAATGATATGGGAAGAAGGCAGTTTAGGAAATGCTCACTTGCCAAAATGGCCACAGTACACCTCAAGAGTAAGGTAGGCAGTTCAGGTAAGGAATTGCTGGACCTCTGGCCATGGAACGAGGAAAAAAATCTGTTGGTGAACACTATTGGGTTTTCCCTTACCACATCTGCTTAACTGGTTCAGGCATGCATCCATGTTGTCCATGTGGGGATTCTGGGAGAGAATATTCATTAATTATAAACCCAGGGTGCTTGCTACATTTTAATATCTTAGACTCTAAGAGAAGGGAGCCCATTTCCATTCCCACTCATATCTTGCTACCTGCCAACTCTAACATAACCATAGTGAATCTTCATACATTTTATCCAGTTCCTCTCCCACATGTGTCAAAATTTTTATCACACTATACCTTATGCAAAATTTTATTGATAGGTCCCCAAATGTGTCCATGTGCTATAGAACCTTCTTTTCCATCTTGGACATCTTCTTCTAGCAATCCTGGTAAGAAATCCTCTGATTCTCCACTAATGGGGGATTCTCCACTAATGAGGGGGGAAGGGTTTGCATGGGGAAATAGATAGACCCTATGCCACAAGAACAAAGCATGAATGAGCTTTCAAACAGTGCCACTTCCTCATCTGGGTCACCAGTTTCCAAAATCTTATTCTGAGCTCTGTAGATCTCTACATTTGACTTTGTTTGTGTTCCAGAGTAACTGAGTTCAGAAAGGCTGAGCCAACAGAACCTTCCCGATGTAGTCATTTGCTATAAGAAATGCAACAGCTAGAGGGAATAGTCACTCATGTCCTCTGGTCTCAAGCTAGTAGTTACTCTGTTTTGACATCTTCATAGGAAACCAAATTGCATCTCCCAAGTTTCTCAGTGAGGAAGGAATCCTGTGATAAAAGATGGATGTCTGCACGGGTGATTGATGCCACCAGATATGGCTGTTAGAGTCCTTCACCCCTCTGAAATTATTTTCCAATGAAAACTCCTAGGGAGCACCTACTAGCAATTTATTCTAGTAATAGACAAGGAATTTGCCAGAAAATATGATCTGAGGTATTAACATTATTTACCTTAGAAACTGAAAAGTAGCAGACTACATAAAGATGCAGAACCCATTTCCAACAGAAATTGTCCAGCAGCTGATTTATTATTAAACATTCAGCCAACGTATGTCTGGCTTTCACTGAGTGCCAGCATTGTGCTATGGATGCATTAACAATCAAAACAAGGACTCTACCATCAGGACATTCAGACTTCAGTAGGGTACAGATGTGCTGAGCAGCAGCCAGAGGGCAGGGAACTGTTTGCTGTGGTGTTTGTGGTAGGTATAGAAGGAGCCACATTTACATTTTCAAGGTCTGAACACTGTCCCTGAGCTCCATTTCTGGCTTTTGGGTGGTTAATTGGAGATATGAGTCCTGTGGACTTTCCTACCTGGGCTAGATTTGAACCACAATCCTCAGATGGTAGCTCACAATCCCAAGCAGCTGGGATTATAGGCATGAGCCACCCAACATTCCATTTATAGTCAGTCTCTCCAGCAGTCTGCATCTAACCTCACTTACTGAAGTCTGCCTTGGGCCTTCCAAACCTACCTTATGCTCCTTTTAGCTGCCATGTCTGTGGGATCTCTCAAAAAAGAAGAGATAAATGCATGTGGTCAATTTTCTATATTTAGTTGGAAACACAGTACTTTTTATTTAATTGAAAAATGGTTTAGTCATAAAAACTTTCATACCCTTTAACCCTGTAATCTTATTTAATGAAAGTGATTTAAAAATAAAACCACAAGAAAGCTAAAACTACGAATATTATCATGGTGTAAAAGTGATAACAATTAAAATGTCCAACACTAAGTAATGATTCCTTTTAAAACACAGACTTGAGAACCTATGAGATAATACTGGGTAGCTTATAAAAAAAAACTTTAAGTGATAAAACTAAGAGGCAACCTGGGAAAATTCTTATTATAATAATATTAAGTAAAAAAAGACTCATTGCAACTATAAAAATATACATATGTGGGGGAAGATAACAAGAATAAAGACAAATTGTTTTTAAAAAATGTGTGAATCAAGATGCATTGTTGAATGGTAACCCCTTTACACAACTTCTTAAAGATAAGGAAAATATAATTTTAAAAATTGGGTGCGTGATAACATTTCAAAAGCACTCTCTAATTCTATCACATTTGTTTTGTACACAAACATACACACTCACTCACACACACACACACACACACACACACACACACACACACACGAATAAAACCATTCCTATTACAAATGGTTACATTCAGTGACATTCAGTGAAATACACTTGAGCCCAGTTGCTGCTAGGCTGTGAGGTCTCAAAGCAAAACTTCTGAGCAGCTGGCCCCTACCTAAGCTGTGGGGGCATCTTCCCTTCCCATCTGTTAGCAGCTGGGAGACGTTGAGAGAGCTAGCAGACAGTGTTAGTTTGTGCCTGTGATTTGGTTGTTTCAAAATACATTGTGCTTTGCACCTTTGTGCCTCCTGGCACCAAGAAACACAGTGCCTTCCTGTGCAACTTGCTCAGAGGTTGTTTTTCTTTTTGTCTTTTTTTTTTTTTATGTGGATTTCAGCCCCAAACGTGGACTTTTTCATTATTTAAACACCATCAGCAAACTTGTCTCTGAGTATGTACTAAAGGAAAAATGTTATCACCATTGTCACTCATTCCATAAATCACATCCCCACGTAATAAAATAAAGCTTCAAAAACTGGATCCCACTATGGCTGTTCATGAAAGAAGTTGCTTCTACCAAGAGATACTGGTATTGTCTCTGACCACAGGACAGACCCAAGCTAACTCTTTGAACACGGATCATCAGCTCAAGACCAGAGAATGTCATCTTGAGCAGCTCAAGTAGAAGTGGAAGGATTTGGTAGTATTTTAGTCCCAACTATGAGCTGTACATAAATCCAACACGCCCCCCCCATGGAACTGTCCATGGAAAGATGATGAGCTTTTCGATATCAAATACCAAGACAATCTTTACACATGAGACTGAAAAACATCTGCCTGTAGGAATCTCTTCAAATGTTAGCTAGTTTTATCGTTAGAATAACTTTGTGAGGCAGATGCTGATTTTACTCAATTCATAGATTAAAAACACTGAAGCCCGGATTGTTTAAGTAACTTGTCCAATGTCTTAGTCGCACAACTTGTAGGCAGTTAAGGGTGGGAATCAATTTCAAGCCATCGGAGCTCGTGATGAGGTACTTTGTGCTCCTCTTGAATACAGACTCACCTACAAAACCTGCTTCTATTTACTGGAGCCAGAAAAAAAGAACAAGGTGTGGGGTGAGGGTTTGAATCCATTTCTACCTGTCAAGTATTTAAATATTTAAATATTCACAGACCTTTCTGCCATTCCTCTGGGCATTCTCCTTTCTTCCAGGATTCTTGAATCACTCAACACTGGTGACAACAAATCTTACAGGCTATCAGTCTCTGCTTCACAGCCCAGCTGAGCTTGACCAAGAGAAACCTCCTTTGTTTTCATATGTAAAATTATTTCACAGTGGGCCTCTGATGGCTATGTATGCCAAGGTTGAGCCAGTGTATGGTTCCCTGGCCAGAGCAAGCAAGAGTAGCTGGTATATTAGAATGCAGTTTTCCTCACTCAGTTTCAAAGACTGGATTTTCATATTCCCTAGAGATATTTTTGTTCCCCAGTAGGGAGAGGGGGGCTGGGAGAAAGTAATAGTAAAGTTCCCAATCTATCTCTGTTTTGTATACTAGCACTGGAAAATCTGCCACTGGATAAAACTGGCTAATGCTTGTTTCGAATATGTGAATTCTGCCTCATGCTGATAAACCCTCATCTATTAGTAGGAGCCGCTTCATTAGAATTAAAGTTATGTTAATAGAACCGAGTGTTTCTACTGACTGAACACTAGACCAGTATAGACATTTTGATGCATAACGTTGGCCCACATTTAGCCTAACAATATTCAGTAATTGTCTTAAATTTTCCCCAAATATACCATTCATACATGCTGGACCCATGCTGCATCAAGCGTAAGGGTAAGCTTAAAGGTAAGCTTATAATGGAACTTCTATCACCTGGTGGTTCTGAGACCAACTGAGCATTATAGTACACATCTGTTAGTAGTGAGGCTGGCATGAGCAAACTTACTGTACTACCAATCATATAGAAGGGTAGCAATACAATTATCCATAAATAATACAGTAGTAAATAATGCCATTATTTATGACCATTAGATAATGGTCATAAAAAAACTACCTCACTGATTTAAGTGTTATCTTGTTATTTGTAACATCTTTCCTCTATATAAGAAAGCTGTTGTATGCCACATTCATCCAGATGAAGCCTCATAAAGCTCATGTCTCTGGGTCGCATCAAGATTCCACCTGCAGTAAGTGACTTATCTCATCTAGGTTTGTGAAAGTGCACGCTACGATGAGATTGCCTAACAACGTACTTTCCAGAATATATCCCTGCCATTAAGTTGCACATACTTAAATCAATAATAATGCTCCATGTCACAACGTAAAAGTGATATGACTTACGGTCTTGCATTTAGCTAGTGGTACCCAACCCAATGTCCAGGAAGAAAAGTTCTTCATCTTGTTAGCTTCCAGCGCTTGATTTCTCCTGAGTCAGAGAGCATTAATCCTCAAAGGCAGTCTATCAGGTATGGCAGTGGCCACTGTCTGTTTTTCTTAAGAAGGTAATATTTGGATCAAAGATGGGCTAGGAAATCGAGAGATTTCTCACTAAAAACTACTTGCCACATCCATTAAGACCTCCAGACACCCAGATCGAAACTAGAAGGTTAATAATGGCAAAGAAGTCCCTTGCCTAATCTTTATCTGGACTCCACCCAGGCTCTCTAGGCTCCATAGCAGTTCAGTTACCATAGCCTTTGTATATGATTGGAAATAGTGCCTTACTAAGCAGGATTTTGATGAGAAAATTGAAAATGAAATCAGCAATTGATGGAAAAGAATAGGTTTTCAGTATGTGACTGATTTGTACCAAGTCAAGTCCTTTATACAGGTGGAAATATTATTTCTTATATCTCATTTCTGAAACGATAAAAGTATGGTATTTTATGCCTAAAGTAGTTCAAGCTTTTCAAGTTTTAAATAAGTGTTTGATAAATACTTCTTCAAGCAAAGCTCTTGGAGTTACCAAAAGAAACCAGTTTTGTTTTTTTTCTCCACTACTCCAATTGCTTCAACTTATTGTTTCCTTGCTTACTTATTTAAGTAGTTGTTAATTATACTAAAAAAGGCTTATATGGCTTAAAAATCACAGAGAACAAAACAAGAATCACCAGCTAGTCTAGCTTTTCAACATTCTTAATTGCCAATTACTAAAGGCAAGAAAGTTCAATCCCTTTAACTGCTCTTCTGTGCTGCCATGTGCCTCTGCCTTTCCAAACAACATGTTTACACTCTGTGTGTGGGGAGGGGGGGGTAAGGGGAGAGTTAGAGGAGGATTGAAGCTTCCCTCTTGCTAGACAGATGTGGTGCTACTTGAGATACACTCCTAGCTTTTTTAAAAAGCGTATTTTTCTCATAGGGCTTCATATTTTTGCCCAAGGACTTCCTTTGGGCTATGATCTTTGTACATAAACCTGGGGCAATGGGTACTCACTACCACATTGGTTTATTGATTTGAGATGGAGTCTCCCTAACTTTTTGCTTGGGATGGTTTCAAACACTGACCCTCCCAATCTTCATTTTTGAATAGATGATACTCTCTCTCTTTATGAAAGTTCTAGAATTTGAACTCAAGTGTCGTGCTCTGCTTGCTTGCTCATAACTGGGACTCTTTCACTTAATCCACAACTCTAGCTTGGCTTTTTCTGGTTATTTGAAGGTAGAATCCCTCAGCCTTTTCTGCCTGATCAGGCTTTGAACTGCAATCCCTCAGAGTAACCAAGGTATCAACCCCCAAAGTAACCAAGATTACAGGCATAAACTGTAATCTGGTACCTGACTGATAATCCTCTCTGTGCATACCAGAGATCACCCACTGAATTTCCAAGCTTTGTTTAAGTACATATTTATCACTATCTTTACTTTTACTGAATGCCATTATACGTAAGTGAATCATAAAGTCCTTTACTGAATATGTTTTTATTCTGATTCTCTTACTTACTTTGTCATACTTAGTCATATGAGAATTCATGACCAATTCATTCCCAAGATCTCCTCAGATATAGACTTTTCAAAGTACATTTGAATCCATCTTAGTCCATTTTTGTTGCTGTAACAACACCCGAGATTGGATAATTTTTTTAGAAAAGAAATAGATGCTTACCTAGCTCAAGATTATTGGGGGCTGCAAATGCAAGAACATAGTCCTAGCTCATGCTTGGTACCTGGTGCCAGCCTCTAGGGGTCTTAAAATAGTGAGGGTATTGCATAGGGAGGCAGAGCAAGTATGCTAGCTTGGGTCTCTCTTCTACTTCTTATAAAGCCAGTAATGACATAATAGGAGCCCACTCTCATCTAATCCTATCTCCCCAGATCTTCTTGTCCAAGTGCCATTAACATATAAATTAATTTCCTAACACATGAACTTGTAGGGGATACATTCAAACCATAAAAAACACATTAATTAACTCATGTAGTTCATCTCTCTCTCCCGCCCCTCCTCCCCCGCCCCGCATCCTCCAGGGCCCTTCTTCCTCCTACACAATCTTGAACTGGCTACTTGCCACCTTCCTGTCCCTGAGTCTCCATTCATAATCATCCTACAAGGACTCCATCATCTTCTGTCAAATACCCACACTCTCCTGGGTCCAATGTTTATTTTTTCCCTTTATTTTCTTCTCTGTTTAAGCAAAAATGATCTTCTACTAACTCCCTGAGAAAGAGGAAAGGAAATAAAATTTTTGAGATGTTTGACATAGAAGACATGTTCATTTTGCCATCATTATTTGACTACTTATACAAGTTGAAATTGAAACCAAAACCTTGAAGTTTGAAGGTAATGTCTCCATTGTGAACAAACTTCCAGAGTTGAATGAGCTGATAACCAATATTCTTTTGCATGTAACTCTTCTCTCTCTCTCTCTCTCTCTCCTCTCTCTCTCTCTCTCTCTCTCTCTCTCTCTCTCTCTCTCTCCCTCTCTCTCTCCCAAATTATATGATGATGATCAATCTTCAGTTGTCAAACCCTACCAAACTTATCCTTAAGGTGTTTATTTTTTTAATTTCTTTTACACTTTATTTATGAGAGAGTCTCTCAACATCAGCTTCCAAAAAATGATATTGAATATTTCATCTTCCATCTTGTTCTTAACTCCCCAAAGCTTTTTCTGTCTCATTTAATATGCCCTTTAGTCATACCCTGTGTCTGTTTCTGCCATATCTCAATGAAAACATACCTTTCCTACATGAAAGTCTTTGCCATTTCTGCCAATGCCATCTCAACTTTATCTAAGATTGTTCTTTTCTTCTCTATCATGTCTGACCTGGTAGAAGTTTTCCTCAGGGTTTTGATAATCTTCAGTAGTAAGGGCCCCGCAATGCAAAGAGAAATCTCTAAATGTGGGTAGAACTTTTGGCCAAGGAAATATGGCCCAGGCTGTTTTGTTAAGAGTTTCTCAGCTTTAGTATCTCTTTTCCCTGGGTCAATCCATCTTCCTGAGACAGAAATACCTTTCTCTTCACTTGGAAGTGTAGCCTGAAGCCAAAATGAGATAGGAAGGCAAATAATGTCATGTTTCTGTATGTAAGTTTCTACTATCTTCTCTCTTTCCAACAATGTGCTCTACCCACAGCTGTGCCTAGATTCTCTCATTCCAAAATCTCCTGGCTCAACTTGGCAAGAAGTTGATCCCCAGTCTGCTCCCAGGATGTTGGACAATGTCACTAGAAAGCAGAGGTCTGTGAGAAGGGTCTTGTGTACCTGCACTGCATGGAGAACATTAAATCTCAGCTCTCACTTTCAATTTCCTCCTTTCTCACATTAAGATGGTGTGGTATCAACATTTCTGAGATTCCCAAAGCTTTTCAAGGTACAGAATCGTGTTTCTGGCTTTCTACCATTGTCAGCTTAAGTTTCAAATTTCTCCCTTCTGACCAATTTGCTACCATCCAGAATTCAAGTGTTTGTCAGGGCAATTTCATGTGCCATTCTCTCCTTCCTTTGGGTCTGTACCTTTTTAATCTGGAGGGACTTTTTTAGCAAGGAGATTTCAGTAGGAAACTATGATAAAAGTAAGTGTTTTACCTGTCCCAAACATCAGGTTTTTATTTATTCATTCATTTATGTATTTACTTATTATTTATTTTGTTGATCATGGAGCTTGAACTCAGGGCCTGGGTACTGTTCTTGAGCTTATGTGCTCAAGGTTAGTGCTCTACCACTTTGTAAGCCATAGTTCAGCTTTCATTTTTCTAATGGTTAATTGGACATAAGAGTCTCACAGACTTTCCTGCCAAGGCTGGCTTTGAACCATAATCTTCAGATCTCAGCTTCCTGAGTAGCTAGGATTACAGGCATGAGCCACCAGCACCTGGTTTTTATTGTTTTTCCACATCAACAATTAACAGAAACTGGTAGCAGTGGTTGCCTCCAGGATAAAAAGATTCAAGTGAGATTCTCTGTACAAGAATATGTCCATATGCATGGTTTTACTCTTTCAATATCCTACAATCAACCTTGATCTGAAAATACTAAGTGGGGCTGGGAAGATGGCTCAGAGGTAGAGTACTTGCCTTGCATGCCTGAGGCCCTGGGTTCAATTCCTCAGCACCACATAAAGCAAAGTGAAAAAAGCCGGAAGTGGCGCTGTGGCTCAAGTGGTGGAGCGCTAGCCTTGAGCTGAAGAGCTGAGGGACAGCGCCCAGGCCCAGAGTTCAGGCCCCATGACCAGACACAAAAAAATAAATAAATAAAATGAAAATGCTAAGTGGAAATTCTAAAAATAAAAAAATTCATAATATATAAATTGTGTAATTAAAAAAAACTCAGATAATTCTGCTTTTTCCTTTCTGGAACAGAATCATTCCTCTATTTAGTATATCTTTGCATTATATGCTACCTGCCCAAAGCATGACTGATTTAGCATGATATCACAGAGGTTTTTTTTTACTTAGTAATACCTCAAAGCATAAGAAAACCAAAGCCAGCAATTCAGACAGGCTAAGGAAAACCCCTCATTCACTTTATATATGAAAACTCTCCAGTCAAGAAAAAGAAAGACATTACATACCAAGTTCACTAACATTTAGCTAAGAACAACTTTTCTATTTGTGAAATTACAAGAAGGAACAAGGAGCTTGAGACAATTTTACTGCCCTAGCTCAAACTGTAAGAGTTACAGCCATAGTGTATGATGAGTAGTTAGTAAAGAATATGGACATACAGGAAATATCATCGATCACTGATAGCTATCAGTGGCTAAAGCAATGGGTTGATATCCAGATGTGACCATCCAGTTAAGGACCAACGTCCCACCTGGATGCATCTACCACTCCTTGATGCTCTGTCAACCGACTCTGTAATAACAGGGATTGCAAATAAGTGATTCAATTTAAAAAGGATGCCTGTATTCTTAGGAGAGGATCACAAAGGCTCAATAGCTATGTGCATAGAATCATATAAAATAATATTTCTTGAACCCCCCTAAAAATAGAAACTAGGGGTTGCTGTTTTTGTTTTCCCATTGCCTTGTTTGTTTATCTGTCTTTGGGAGGGTAAGGCGGGCACAGAAAGGGTGGGACAAATGGAGAACAAATGCAGCAGTGGTACTCACAAGACACAATGCTGAAAATGAACTATACAGGGCTGGGAAGGTGGCTCAGTGGTAGAGTGCTGGCTTTGCAAGCATGAGTCCTTGGGTTCAATCTCAGCACCACATAAGCAGAAAAAGCCAGAAGTTGCGCTGTGGCTCAAGTAGTAGAGCATTCGTCTTCAGCTGAAGATCTGAGGGACAGCGCCCAGGCCCATAGTTCAGGCCCCACAACTGACCAAATAATAATAATATTATTAATTTTAAAAAGAAAATGAGCTATACAACTTGTGGGTGGGGACAGAAAGGAAAAATTGTTACAGAGCAAAGGAAAGAGTAACATTCTTCAAAAAGAAATATATTCCTTACCTGACTAATGTAACTGTTACCCTCAGTACATCACCTTTACAATAACAATAATATATAATATACACTTATATATAAGAAAACCTATGTCTTTGGTGACATATATTTTTAGTAATATGAAAAGAGATATGCCTCCTTCCTGTGTATAGACATAGACACATACACATAGAAAACAAATTCATACTCCATGTACCAATGTTTTTCTTTCCAACTGCAAGGTAAATGTGGATGATTAACAAGTAAGAGAGAAAGGGGAATAGATTGGATGGGATGCATTTTCTCAAAGTACACTGTGCATGCATGGAACTATCACAATAAATCCCTTTCTTATTACAAATAGATACTAATACAAAGATAAAAAGTTTTAAAGTGAGATATTAATAGTGATGCTATATAATATCCATTGAGAAGTTTTCACAGTCAGGGGTATCTACAAAGGAGCGAATCTGGCCAGTAGCTTGCCTGTTCTTTTTTCTGTGTGCATAACATTTGTCATTATTTTTCATCTGATTTTACAAGATTCTCAGCAATGGTGTGACTTGTACCTGTTTGTGCTATCAAGAATGCAACCTTCAATGGTGCCTCTACAATTCTAACCCTTTTTTCCCCTTTAGAAACAAGTGCTGCACAACATCAGCCTGGGAAACATTGGTTTGTCCTTGTTCTATGAAAACCCACTTCATTTAGTGAAAGGTCATGGGCTTTGTTTGTAAATGACATAAAAGCTTTGATGGTTTCATACTCCAACTTGCAACAGAGCTGGCAGAACTTGGGAAGTGCCAGCCTAATAACAACCATATTTAATTAGCAGCCACCATACTTCTCACTTATCCATATGGCCTTTTCTGTCATCCTTTCCTTTCATTACTCTTTTTCTTTTCCCTTCCTCCCTCCCTTCCTCCCTCCCTCCCTCCCTCCCTCCCCCTTCCTCCCTCTCTCCCCCTCCCTCCCTTCCTCCCTCCCTCCCTCCCTTCCTTCCTCCCTCCCTCTTCCCTTATTTCCTTCTTTCCTTCCTTCCTTCCTTCCTTCCTTCCTTCCTTCCTTCCTTCCTTCCTTCCTTCCTTCCTTCCTTCCTTCCTTCCTACCTTCCTTGCTTCCCTTGTTGCTTCTTTTGATTAAGCTGTTCTGAAACTCGTAAAGCCCAAGCTTGAACTCACAATCTTCCTGCCTTGGTGCTGGGAGTACAGGTGTGTACACCGCCATGCCTGGCTCTTCACAGGACATTTTCTATTCTCCACTTGCTTATTCTTCCATTGCTGATTTGTAAGCTTGTGGTTCTTCATTTCATTCATTCATTCATTTCATGGTAATCTAGTGCTATTTGTTGCTCATATTCCCCAGCTTTAAGATCAGAAGTTCTCTCAGATGACTTGTATCTCTCTCATTCTTATTTGTATGAGCATGTTCTTACTATGTGGCATAATGTCTTCTCCAGGATAATCTTCTCTTTCTTTCCCCGTTTGCATGGCCATTTGGTTTGTTTTATTACAGAGAGGCATTAGAAACTAAGATTTGGGTGCTAGAGGTGGTCATTGCTGCTTTCAGAGTGTCCTAGCTTCTGGACCTTCTTGCCTAACAAAAGAAAGAAATGTGTGAATACTTCACTACTATAGATAGCTAGATTACATAGACAGATCGATAGATAGACAGATATCGCACAATATCAAACCGAGGAACAGTGATACATATTCATAAATAGGTAGAGAGATAGACAGATCCAACACCATCAACCTTGAGAAATAGTAATACATATTGATACTGTTACATATGTAATGTTTCTATATCTATTCATCTCTAATTATATCATATTAAGATAAATGAGTTCCTGCAGATATCAGTAACTCCAATACCATATGAATCATTCTAGTGTTTTCTGCTTGCTTGCCTATAATCTCTGTCTAAAAAAGATGACCATGACTGCCATCATGCTCTATTTATGTACTTAATTTCCAATTCTATTACTCATGTATAGGGCTTTGGCAATTATAAACTAGTACCTTTGTAGAGGTGGAAAATTCTTTATTAATGGGAGTTCAGTTCTCATGTCTACAAGAAAGGTCCTTTCACCTGTAATTAATCTTGTAGATTTCACAACTTCCAAAGTCACTTATGTCAGCACCTCTCCCCCGGTTCCTCACTGAGAGAGTCCCATGCATTCACAATATCGCTGAACTCTTTAGTTCCAGTTGGCACTCCATCCTGAGATTCCTTAAACTCTAACTGCATCTTTTCTTTAAAAAAAAATATATTTAAAGTTTCACTGTTTGTTTGTCTGCAAGTTTTGACAAGTGTCATGTTGTCATGTTCTCATCACAATATCGCACAACATATTTTTACCACCCTAAAAATATTCTTGTGTTTTGCCTATCAATGCTGCTCCCTACCACAGTCCCTCACAACTATGATTGTTTACACACTATTGTTTATGCCTTCTTCAGAATATTGTCCATAACCATGCCTCCTCTTCTGACACATTTCAGTTACCCTATCTCTTTGAATGTACCTGATGCCCCTAATTCCAAAGTTGCCCAGGCTTGGCAGTTTGCCCTGTGATCTCAGCTTTTGGACACATCCAAAGAAATGTCACTGATTTTCCCCCATATGTCTAGCTTTGTCTTACTTTAAAGATGACAGTGACATTTCCCACACTCTATATTAGAAGTTGATATGGTTTTTATACCTCAGTGAATCACTGAGTCACTAATCTATTTCTGTGCATTTGGGATATAACATAACATGACATGACCACAGAAAGGCAAATGTAATGAACAGCAACAATCACACACAGCATAGTGACACCATAACTTGCCACTATTCATGGAAAGATAATTTCATTCCATGAGTGGTATGGCATTTAAAATGGACTGACAAGAACTTCCTAGAGGGACCTAAGCAAGCTGAGAAGTATAAGTATAGTGGCACACATCTGTAATCTTGGCAGGTGATTAAGGCAGGAGGTTCATGTTCAAGACCAGCCTGGGTTGAACAGTGAAACTGTGTCTCAAAGAAAGTAGGGACATTGCATCATGCTTTAGAAATCACAAATTGAACATTTTCCTTTTGTGAAATATGTGTTTCTTACAAATAAAAATGTTTTCTAGCCAGGCACTGGTGGCTTATGCCTGTAACCCTAACTACTCAGGAGGCTGAGATCTGAGGATTGTGCTCCAAACCCAGCCTGGGCAGGGAAGTCTGTAAGACACTTAACTCCAATTGACCATCAGAAAACCGGAAGTGGCACTGTAGCTTAAAGTAGTACAGCTTTAGCCTTGACTGCAAAAGCCCAGGGACAGCATCCAGGTCCTGAATACAAGCCCCATGACCAAAAAAAAAAAAAAAAAAAAGAAGCATTTTCTCATTAAGTTTTGCTTTAAAGCCAGCAAAATGTAGGTGTGCTACCTGATGAAATGTCAGAATTTATATTGTGCAAAGGTTCTCACTAGACAGGTTTTTACAATTTTCACTTAAGGCATGACAGCTTGTCAGAGAACACAACACTAATGGTAAATCCAGTGAAGTGAGATGATAGAGAACTAAGTTTCACTCACTTTCGTGCTCATTCATTTTCTTATGAAAATACTGTACAGAGGGGTTACAGTTACATGAGCAAGGTAATGAGTACATTTCTTATCCAGCATTGTTGCCTCTTCCTTTGTTCTTCTCCTACCATCCCATCCCTCCCACCTCCTCAACTACACTGCCCCTCCCCACCTAAATTGTAAAGTTCGTTTTCTGACATAGCATCTTATACATCTCATTGTTGCAATGGGTCAATCTGTATCCCTATTTAAACAATTTGTTTTCACCCTTCGCCTCCCCAAATTATACCAACATCAAATACAGTGAAAACAAGGATTATACCACGGGGGAGGGACATATAAAGCAACAAAAAAATCACATGGTACCTTATAAATACGTTAGAAACAATAGCAAGGAAGAAAAAAAAACACTTGTGTCCCACTCTTGGGGTTCATTTTGCTTAACATCATCTTATCTGAGCTTTTCTGCTTGTCCCAGACATATACTAGTTATTGCAAATAAGGGAAACCATGGGACCTATGTTTCTTTTGGCCTGGCTTACTTCACTTAATATAATTTTCTCCAAGTCTTTCCATTTACTAACAAATGGGTGATGTCATTCTTTCTGATGGAGGCATAGAATTCCATTGTGTATATATACCACATTTTCTTGATCCATTCATCTACTGAGGGGCATCTGGGTTGGTTCCATATCTTAGCTATGGTAAATAATGCTTCAATAAACGTAGTTGTGCTGGTAGCTTTAGTGTGGTCTTGTTGGTGATCCTTCGGGTAAATGCCCAAAAGTGGGATTGCTGGGTCATAGGGGAGCTCTATGTGGAGTCTTTTGAGGAACCTCCATACTGCTTTCCAAAGAGGTTGAACAAGTTTACACTCCTACCAACAATGCAGCAGGGTTCCCTTCTGTCCATATCCCCTCCAGGATCTGTTGTTATTAGATTTCTTGATTGTAGCCATTCTAACTGGGGTGAGGTGGAATCTCAATGTTGTTTTCATTTGCATTTCTTTTATGGCTAGAGAAGTTGATCATTTCTTCGTATGTCTATTGGCCATTCTTATTTCTTCTTCAGAGAAGATTCTCTTTAAGTCTTTAGCCCACTTATTTATGAGGCAGTTGTTTCTTTGAGGATTTGTTGTTGGGGGATTTAATTTTTTGAGTTCCAGGTATATTTTAAATATGAGACTCTTGTCTTTTGTATGGCTAGTGAAGATCTTCTCCCAATCCGTGGGCTTTCTATTGATCTTGCTAGCTATGTCCTTTGCCATGCAGAAGCTCTGCAATTTCACGCAATCCCATTTGTCCAACCTTTCTTTGATTTGTTGTGTTTCTGGGTCTTTATTAAAAAATTTTGGCCTGTGCCAAGGAGACCTAGGGTTTCTCCTATTCTGTCTTGTAATGTTTTCAGGGTGTCTGTCTTGACTCCAAGGTCTTTGATCTATTTGGAGTTGATTCTGGTACAGGGTGATATATAAGCTTTAGTTTTCTACAGGTTATTAACCAATTTTGCCAGCACCATTTACTGAAGAGGCTGTCTTTCTTCCATTCTATTGTTTTAGTTCCCTTATCGAAGATTAGATGGCTACAGGTCTGTGGGTTCATTTCTGAGTTTTCAATTCTATTCCATTAGTCCCGAGGTCTCTTCTTGTGCCATTACCAAGCTGTTTTGATTACTAGTGCTCATTCATTTTTATATTCTCACTGACTACACTCCAAATACCCCAATACTCAGATATATAGATATAGATATATACATATAGATATATTTTTTTCTTTGATGATATCTTTGTTCTATTAAGACACTGTAACAAAAATACCAGTATATGAGTAGCTTACAAACAATATAGACTTATTTCTTATGGTTCTGGAGGCTGAAAAGTTCAAGGCTAAGATCTGACAAATTCGTGTCTGTTGAGGGCCTGCCTCTTAGTTCAGCAATAGTGTCTTTTCACAGAACCCACACATGGCGGAGAGGACTACCCTAGTCTTTCAGGTCTGTTTATAAAGCCACTGACTTCATTGAATGGTAGTCATCATGATGTAACAGCCTCCTTCTTCAAGCCTGACTATCTCATACTAACATATTAAAGATTATAATTAAATGAGTACCTTTTTGAGGACCCATGCAGACCATCATAAGAGGCATCTCATGTTATTATAATTGTGACAATCTCCAAGTGATGAAAATGTCCATAGATGGAATTCCTTTGTTCTTCAAGGATCAAATGAACATTCCCTTTGCTTCCAATAAGTTCAATTTTATGATTAAATAATTTGCCATAGTTCACTATGGAAAATTAATTGATAGCAGTAACTAACATTTCAGGATAACTCTTCTCTTCCCTCTGGCTTTCAACTTTTTTTTTGCAGGAAGTGATATGATGGCTTGCTTTAAATCCTTCTTGGTGGACACTTTAAAGTTCCCTTATTTGCAATATCTAGTATATGTATGAGTCAAGCAGAAAAGGTCAGATAATGTGATGTTAGGAAAATTAACCCTTAGATATGTATTTAAATGTTTTTTTTTCATGCATTTGTTTCTAATGCATTTATAAGATTATTTCTTTGTTGCTCTGTATGTCCCTCCCCCACAGTATAACCCCTGCTTTCACTATATTTGATGTCGGTATAATTTGTGGAGAAGGGGAAAAACAAGTCGTTTAAGGATACAGATAGACCCGTTGCAACAATGAGAAGTACAAGTTGTCATGTCGAAAACGAACTTTACAACTTTGGTGGGGGGGGGGGAGGATTGGGTGGGAGGGCCGGGGGAGGCTGGGAAGGGATGTGAAGGGTAAACAAAGGAGGAGGCTGCAATGCTTGATAAGAAATATACTCATTATCTTGCCCATGTAATTGTAACCCCTCTGTACAGTATGTTCACAAAAAAAAAAAGTTTGTCTCTTAGCCTAACATGAATCTTTTGGTCCAAGTTTCAGTCACTGAGAATTTTGTTCAAATTTGTTTCAATGTTTATATCCTACAGACATGATGGTTACCTACTTACAGGTTTGGTCTATTCTTTCTTTTAAGCAGTTCCCTGTGCCAAGTCAGCAAGCAACATGAAGGTGTCTATTTCTTCTTGTTCAGCAAGGTGTGGATCACAAGATAAATCCTTCAAAAAAGAGGAGATTTTTTTTCATAATTTGTCTCCTCAGAGAGCAATTGTATTGCAAACTCTATGTTTATCCATTGGAGTACTTCTGGAAGATGGCATTATAACAGGATCAAAGTGTCAGGAAATAGTGTAGTATTGTTATAGTACCATATTCTTAAATTCTTTCTATAAAAAATTTGATAGTCTAATCAATGACAGACCAAAAACTGGAAACTTTACATCCATTGCTTTAGCATCTTTGACAGATTTGCTTCCACTTAGTTGGATTAACTTCTTCAACAGTCATATTTAAAATTCAAATACCATTTCACCGATGTGAGTAATTTATAACTCCTTGTCTTAGAGAACTTGCCATAAAGCAACATTGCTAAATATTATACTGCTTTTAGAGGCAATATATACCAGCATGGAAAACAATTGCAGATTTTTATAACACAGGTTATAAATCTGTAGTATCTAAGCCATATTGATAGGTTCATGGAATATAAAAAGAACACTGAAAAATAGTAACCCAGAAACAAGTCTGTGTATCTATAACAAAACTTAGTTATTTAACAGTCATGGACTTTTAAAAATTAACAAACAATAACCTACTTGATAAATAGGGCTCAATTGTTAAGAATTAAAAATAACCTTTGAACTTTCATATCATTTTCATGGATGGGAAAAACCTACAAATACAGTGATCTCCAAGTATTGGTGAGGATGTAGAACATAACAGGACCTCTGAAACACTAATTTTTCACTGTAGAAAATATTTAGGTACATCCTAGTAAATTTGAATGCATATTCTTCACAATCAGAAATTCTGTTCCAAAACACCTATGCTCACAACCCTTCCTAGTCCAATATTCTCCTTTGATAATACATCATTTAAGATGCTTTCTGTATCATTCTTAAGTAAAATTAATAAACAATAAACTTACCTGCACACTTCATTTTAAGAAGTCAATATAAACAAGATAGTCAAGGAACTGGTGTGAAGCAAACTAAACCTGTAACATCGTTTTGAGCTCTTGATGTAATACAGGGAAAGAAGGAACTTCCTGTAGCAAGAGGAACACCATTCTTTGAAGAGTGGTAAATCCAGGGAAAAGGATAAATCGTTTCGAAGACATCTTTATTTTTCAGTTAAAAACACTTCAAAGTCACAGAAATTCAATAATATGAAGCCTGATGTGGGTGGCTGACACCTGTAATCCTCGATACTTGGGAGGCTAAGACAGGATGGTCATGGTGTGAGAAAAGTCCGTAAGCCTCCACCTGTTCATGTAGATGTAAATATTAAAATGTTCATGGGAATTGCTATGGTTTAGATGTGAATGTCTCCGATTAACTGTTTGGTCCACAGGGTGGTACTACTGGGAAGTGGTGAAACTTTTAGGCAGGGCCTAGTGGGAGGTTTTCAGGTCATTGGAGGCATATCTTCAGGGGACTGGAGGATCCTGGAACCTTCCCATTCTCCCTGCTAGTAAAGTGCACAGTTATACCCCAACACATGCTTTCATCTTGATGTGCTATTTCACCACAGGCCCAAAGCAGTAGAGACAACTTGGCAAGGAACCTGTACCTCAAAAACCATAAGCCAAAGTAAATCTCTTCTCTTTGTAACAGAATTATCTCAGTATATTTTTTTTAGAGTAACGGAAAGCTGACTAACACAGTAATGATAACAGCTTAAAGAATTGATATCTCCGACAGGTATGATATTGATCAAGATGCATTATATTCATAAATTGCTTTGTTAAATGGCAACCCCATGTGCAACTACTTAAAAAATAATAACAATAAAATTAATACCTCTGAGAGGAGGGAGCTATCAAGAAAGATCTGTGAGTATGAACTTCTTTCTGTTTGATAATGTTATGCAATAGGGGCATAAATCTTCAATATAGCTTATATCTTTATAAAGGACAATACAATAATTTCATAAAGTCTCTTTAGACAAACAAACAGAATGATTTATGCAGTTTATGATTTGAGAGACACCTAGTTTGGGAACTTGGTTCTGTTACTTAAATCTTAAAAAAATCACCAACATCCTCTAAATATTAGTTTTCCTTCATATAAAATGAGGATAAAAACAGAAACTTCAATATAGGGATGCTATAGGCAGTAGAAATGACAAGTAGCCTATTTCCTTTGTACCAAAGAAAAAGAACCTCTGTTTAAAACACACCTTATATATTCTGCATTAGTTTTAATAAGCAATCTTCTTCTACACTTTGTCAGATTAGTTGTCAAAATAATGTGTATCAGTCGCTGACAGAAACAGTGAATATGTGAACTCTAGTTACTTGTCATCTAGCTGTCTGTTGTTCAAATCCCATTTATGAGAACAGGCATTTATGGAGGCTTGTGAGAAGGACATTCTATTCATCTATTCTCAAGAAATGATAAATTTTATCCTTGGATCAAAATCACACCAGTGGAGAGCTGCATACCTGAATGGCATCATTCTGAGTGTTATCAAATTTACTTGACAGAATTGAACTTTGCTGTTCTAATATTGCCTTGTTTTGAGAGATGCTATAAGAAGCAACTGAGCAAACTTTGCTCTTGAATTTTATTGCCAGGATAGAGTTCAGGGTGTTATTATCTGAATCGAAAAGTATTTTCTTTATGAAGACCCAAGGGAGAAATTCTTTCTCAGCTCAGCAAGATGAAAACCTTAAACAACTGGGACTGTTTTTATCTTGTGGACAATATGGGTATTTTGAACCAAGTATATTTCCTTATTCACTTTAGTCTCCAAAAAATGTACAGTCTGGTCTGCAGTCCATCTCTAGTGTCTCAATAAAATAACCTGGTGCACATTTCTGAGAGATAAAGTAAGTTCTGAACATCTTATCCATATGATCTCTTTGCCTCAATCTTTTCAAGGATTTGTTTTCTATGTAACGTTGAAAGCTGATTCGAATTCTTAAGAGAGAACATGATAACATGAGGATAGAATAAAAGAAAATCTGGCATGAATAAGTAATAATAAAATAAGTAAATTCTCCAGATCACCCATCATTGAACTTTACAAGTAGCATGTGGTCAGCTGATATTTGTTATAGTGAAAAAAAGAGAAAACTTTCCACCTTCTACCAGCCACCCTACTTCCAGATTATATATGTTCATAAGGTTGGACTGGGAATGAGAAAGGCCTATGAACTGCTGAGAAGCAAAAAATGAATACTTTGATACTTTGTGAAGAATACTCAACATTTCCTAACAAAATGGCCTAGCTACTCTTCAAGGCTCATTCAGACACCATCTAGTTTCTAAAATAGAAGTTGTAAACAAAGGTGTCTCCATCCTGTGAGATGCTGAAAACTGTCTCTAATCACTTAAAATTTGTTTTATGATAACTTACTTTGAAATATAGACATGAAGATAGATGACAGATTAGATAGATGCATAGATACATAGATAGATAGATACATAGATGCTTGGAGTCAGTATATCATGACAGAAGAGCATGATAAAGCAAAAACACTCACCTCATGGCCAGGAAACAAAAAGACAAGAAAGAAGGAGAACAAAATCCTCTTCAGAGACATCCCTCTAATGGTCTCTCACTGGGCTTTACCTCCTGATAGTTCCATGGATACCAAGTCTCTAACACATGGGCCCTCCCCATCCATTTGTTAAATGAAAGAGGATAGACTCAAAAGACAACATACTTTTGATTGTATATTTACATACAAATGAAGCAAAATGGTAAGGATAGAAAGCAAGTTAGTGGTGATAAAAGGAAAAGAGGAAATGACTAGAAAAAGGCACATGGAATCAGGAGGAGGAAGCAGAAGTCTTCAGTATTTTGATTGTGTAGTGTTTATACAACGATATATGTTTGTCAAAACTCCCAGAACTCTGCACTAAAATAGTATATTTATAACACAGTAACATGAATAGGAATCTATCAAAGTTTCATTTAGTATCTTCTGAAAATCCTGAGTAGTCCTTCTATTTCTTTATGCAGTAAGTAAACCCAGCTCCTGGCCTATGGTAATATGATTAAGTTTGCCTGTGTGCTGCCATTTCTCTCTGCCTCCAGAGTTAATATTGTCAACCAACTATGGCATTTTATTTCTCCATAAAGCAGTCTCATGAAGAATCTTTCACAGCATGCTTTAGGCAGCCACCAATCATCTTGTGGGACTAGCCTAAGGTAAGAGGTATTTTCTGAGTGACATTCAGGTCATCTGAAACATTTGCAGCTAATCTAAATGTGGTCATGATTCTTACAAAGAGTTCTTTTGTTTCCAAATGACTTTTACCTTATCTATCTCAGTGTAAGAGAAATATAAATACCACCAACAGATCACATTTTATAAATTGCCTCCCATCAATGTTTTACAGGAAATACTTCTCAAAACATCCAGCCAAGTAGGTCACATGATCTCTGGAGGTGACTGTGGCTAAAGGCAGAAGACTTGGGGCCAGAAGACCTGATTTAACTGCTATCTTAGACTCATAATCACTGTATAAACAGAAGGCATGAGGATGGTCCTGAGAGATTAAAAGCAGAAATTATAACACATCCTGTCTTGTCCTAGACACAATGCTGGGCATAGAAGGAGGAACCGAAGAGAAACATTCCTATTACTTCTAATGTCTACTAGAATTGGTAGACATGAAAAACAAAGAGTCACACAAATGAATAAAGACAAACCATTTAGGTTCTATGAAGGTAAACCACAAGTTGATGGAGAGGAAGCCAGCAGTCCAAATAAAAATCCAGCAGAATCCTTTTTGAAGAAGTGGCTTTAATTCTAGAAAACAAAGGAAGTAGAGGTGTTAGCCAAATGAGGAAGACAAGCATATGCCAGGAAGAGCTCTATACTTAGATTTTAAAATGGGAAAACCATAGAACTTTGACAGATAGAACAGTCACTTGTGTTGAAGGAATATATTACCCTAGGGATGCAGTGACTTAATCTCAGGCAGAGAACTTGGACAGGAATCAAGTCACATAAGCCCTAGTAGTTCACTCAAAAGATAAGGTGATGTTAGGGAAATGAACCCTAAGATATGTATTCAAATGTTTTTTTTCTTTCATGCAATTGTTTCTAACACATTTATAAGATTATTTCTTTGTTGCTTTGTATGTCCCTCCCTCACAGTATAACCCCTGCTTTCACTGTATTTGATGTTGGTATAATTTGTGGAGGGGAAGGGGAAAAACAAATAGTTTAAATAGGGATACAGGTGGACCCATTGCAACAATGAGATGTACAAGTCGTTATGTTGAAAACGAACTTTATAACTTTCGTGCAGGGGTGGAGGGGTGGGGAGGATTGAGTGGTGGGGGGCAGGGGGAGGATGGGAAGGGATGGGAAGGGGAAACAAAGGAGGAGGCTACAATGCTTGATAAGAAATGTACTCATTATCTTGCCCATATAATTGTAACTCTGTACAATATTTTCACAATTAAAAAAAAGATTGAAAATTCACCCTAAGGACACTGGAAACCCAAGAAGTCAAGTTACATCCTCAGTAGTACTATGTTAAAACTTGAAGGGAAAAAGAAAAGAGAAAATTTTGAAGGTATGCTCTAAAATGAAATAAGCCCCCAAATTTAGCATCATGGAATTTTATGCATGGAATATCACCTGCCAGAGTATCTATGTCCTCCTTCTCCACTAGATTCAAAGCTTCTGGAGAGCAGCAACCATATTTTGTGAATTATTTTATGCCCAGGGTTTGAAGCACAGTAGGTGCTTACTAGATAACTAGTTGACCCAAAATAGACGGCACAACATGCCTAAACATGAAAACACAGAATATCCCAAAGCCAGTTTCCTGTATGCATTTCGTGTCATGTTCAGAAGTGACTTTTAGTCTGAAGCAGTAAGCCAAAGGGACAGAAAGAGGCAGAGCTATAGATATGTCATCTAAGGGAAAAAAATAACCTTTATAGAGCTGTCATGAATATATACTGATGGGAATTACTCTGAGACTCTTCTGTCATGGTTCCAGCAATGTGGAACACAACCAAAGCCAGCGTGGAGATAAAATTACAGGTTAGAGAGTTTTATTTTGGGAATTTGTTCAAAAGCCAAGACAAACACGCTGAGAACATGAGAACAGCCAACGAGTGACAGAATTTTCCCTCAATGAATCAAGAAAGAGCAGGGAAAGGAATGGCATCCCAGGAGTGGGAACCAAATCATGCTATACTTCTCAAAAGATTAAAAAAAGGGAAAGGTGTGTGGGAAGGTGACTGAGTCTTGGGGTAACATTGGAGAGTTCTTAAACTAACAAGCATCCAAAGGGAAATAGTCAGACTAAAGTAGGATGAAACAGGAGTTATTGTAAAGGTTAATTGCTACAGATTGAATAGTACCACTCAGAAATACTCCCAACTTGAATTCCTAACTGCATGTCTCAGAATGGGACCTTATTTAGAGATAGTGTCTTTACAGAAGTATTAAAGTAAAAAAAAATAGTTTATTAGGGTGGATGCAAATCCACTTTGACCCATGTCCTTTTAAAAAAAGGGAAAATTTGACATAAAGACCTGATTATAAGGAAGACACCATGTGAAGATCTGGACAGAGTGAGGCCTGGTGTAGAGTTCCTCTTTCACAGCCCTGAAGAGACAACACGGCTGACACAGTTGATCCCGAGCCTGAACTCAAACTTCCAGTTCCCAGAACTGGACACAAACTCAATTTCTGTTGTTTAAGCCATATTCTTTGTTATAGTTTGTTATTGCAGTCCCAACAAACCAATATTTAATCAAATCAATCTTCATTTATTGGAGGATTTAAAATTAAAGGGGAAAATTTTGTACTTGAATTCGTAAGTTCAAGTGGAAAAAGATATGTCCTCAGGGTAACATTTGTGAGAAGTAGATTCTGGTAGGAATCTATTCACCAAAAATCATACAAGGATGAAGTCTGGGTTGTTAACATTGGCTAATAACAATAAATAAGAACAGCAGCTCTTAATACATGCCAGCCATCACTTCACCTTCTTTCTATAAAATATAAGATTTATTCCTAAAACTTTACCCATAAGAATAATTAATTTTTGGAACATTGAGACAGTTACAAAACAATCCTTATAACAGATCATGGAAATTCACACTGTCTTCTACAAAGCCATTAATTTGCCATTCCTTGTTCAAGACCAACAATGACCTCTATTTCTAACAACCAATTCTCAGACCTCATATTTTTTAAGATTTAAGCATTTGTACAAAGGAAGCAATAGTAACCACCATTGAACATATCATTTTATAAGTACAATACATCTTGATCAATATCATCCTTCTCACCCTCTGCCTTCCCTCCTATTCTCATCCCTCCCCTTAATTTTCCTAATTTCATAGGATATACATGACTGCAATTACCCTTCCATTTCTCTCTTCATTTGTCCACCACTCTCTTCTTGCCCTCATTCCCCCTGACATCCCAAGTTTCAGTTTCCTGGCATTCATTTTGTTGGACTGTGAGCTCATTTCCAAAGGAATCACATTATTTGAATTCTCCCCTTCATATGCCACACTTGAACTAATACATTTGTGTGAACTTTCATATGACCTCCTATGTGTTTACTTATATATTTATGAATAAGATCTAACTTCCACATAGGAGAGAAAACATGTCCTTTATCTTTTCAAGTAACATAAATTTTTCCAGGTCTCTCTCTTCCTTTGCGAATGACATAATATTATTATTCCTAATGGATGAATAAAATTCAATTGTCTATATATGCCCCCTTTTCTTGATCCATGGAAGGGCATCTGAGCTGTTCTATACCTTGGCTATGTGACTGGTGCAGCAATGAACATGGTTGTGCAAGTGTCATCCCTCATCTTAATTGTACCATGGGCAGTGTCTCAGGCAAAGCACCATCCTTATTCTCAAAATATCCCTTTATTTCATTACTAGCTATTTAGTTTTGGATGATTAATTTATACTCTCTGACTTTTGCACATTGGATAGTTCTGGGATTCTGTTTTCTCTTCTCTTTTCTATCTGTAACTACTTCCTTAATGAGCTCTTAGCATCCCAAGACTTTAAAAAAAACTCTTTAATATTGTATCCCAAATATGTAATGCCAAGAAAGATTTCTTTTCAAAACTTTAAACCCTGATATTTGATGCACATTTACCATCTCTACTTGGAAATTCAGTAGACATTTCAAGTCAGACATGTCTTAAACTTAGCTTCTTACCTTTCCTTTTCCCCCAACCCACTCCATCCACAAAATAAATCCTGATTCATTGGTTTATATATAGATACCACATCCTTTCACGGTCGGAAACCAAAATTTTGACTTCATTCCTGAATCCATTCTCTAAAAGCCAGTGTCTCACCCCTCCACCAGTAATATTCTAGCCCAGTATAATGACTTAACTAGTTCTCTTCTTTCAAACCCATTAACAATTTGTCTTCCCATTGAGGCCTTCCAGAGCCATCCCTATATAACATCATAACCTACTGAACCCACCTTCCCTCCAATTCTTGGTTACCTTAAATCATTTTTTTTCTTTAGTTCATGGTACGTTTGCTCTTTACCTCACATAAAACTTACTCGATTAATTATTTTCATGGTGTGCATCTGCTGGGAAAAGATATTCATCTGTTTTGTTTCTGACACATTTCAAGCATATATAACAAAGCATCTGGTACCTAGGAGACTCCTCACACATCTATGAATGTTAAATGAATATAATTATTTCCAATATGGTTAATAAAGAATGGAATGGAGACTCAGATATGCTGTATTTCCAAATATTAGTGCTTTCTATTGTTACATTTTCCTCTCTCTCTTTTAGATTCTTCAAGACAGCATGAAATTGGCAACAGAGAAA